>NW_023270504.1:9169807-9378823 GCF_011800145.1 Mirounga leonina
AAAGAAAGAAAGAAAGAAAGAAAGAAAGAAAGAAAGAAAGAAAGAAAAGAAAAAGATAACCCAATAGAAAAACAGAACAAAACAAAATGGGCAAGGTATTTCAATAGATACTTTAGAAGAAAAGATACCCAAGTGGCAATAAACACATGAAAAAGGGCTCAATCCCATTGGTAATAATCAAAGAAATGCAAATTAAAATAAGATAGTACTATATTCCCCCACCAGAAAGTAAGAAATTAAAGACCAAATAGCAATGTGCTAATGAGTAGCCGGAACAACAATATTCATTTGCTGTTGATGGAGATGTAAATTGGTATAAACAAGTGAAAACAATTTGACATTATCTAGTATGTACGTCATTTGTGACCCAAGGATTCCACTACCAGATATATACTAACATATGCATATACGCCCTCCAGAACACAAGTAGAAGGAAGTTCGTAAAAGCATTATTTACATTAGCCAAAACCTGGCAACAATCCAAATATCCATCAATAGTAAAGGGATAAGTAAGTTGTGGGATATTCATTCAATGAAAATACTTTATTGCAATGAAAACGAATGAACTATAGCTAGAAACAATGTCAGTAAGTCTCCAAAACATTATCTTGAGTGAAAGAAGCCAGGCTCCAAAGAATACATAGAGCACAGTTCTATTTAAATCAAGTTAAACAAACAAATATTACAATGTTTGGGGATGCATATGTGGTTGGCAAAATTATAAAGAAAAGCCAGGAAGTGTTGGTGGTTCTCTGTGGGGCACAGGTCAGTGTGAGAGTTGAGGAGGGCAGGAGGGGATTTGGGGGTTCTGACAATGATTCGTGACCGGGAGGTGGTTCCACAGTTGATTGTCTTAATTCCTTGAGTTGTACATGTTTTGTGTACCTTATTATATATTCATTGTATTTCATAATAAAGGAGTTAAGTTTTACTTCAAAGGACTTAATTCTATGAGCCCTATCAACATCAAACATCTGTTATGAGTCAAGTGAGAAATGTAAGGGCATTTTTAAAACTAGAAATTACCCTATGCCTATAGTATCATTATTTTTAGTAATAACAATAGGTAAATACTTATAAAGAACCCAAGAGCCATTCTTAACAATGGAAGTACTCGAATAGCATATCCTCAATTGAAAAATCACATTTCTAAGGGCATAATGGCTACTAGCCGAAAGCGCTGTTAAAATAAACTCATCCTGTCTAGACCAACTCAGCATCAAAAGTGAAAACAGATGACTTAGCTATTTCCTTTTCTTTTAAAATATGACTAGTAATGCTCACTGATAGGACTTTGGGGCTAAATATGTGAAGATGAAGTCAAAAAGCTCAGGGTAAGAATTGAAAACCAAGGAGGAAAATTTTAATTGAAAATCTAGAAGCATTACTGAAAATATTATGTTTCTTCTGGCTTCTTGCATGTAGCTGATGTTTATTTTAAATAGCTTCTATTTATTGTTATTGATAACATCTATAATAAGATGAATAATAATACTATGTATCCTGAATTTCAGGGAACGTTTTATTTAATATCATTCACTTTGTGAACTTAGTGAGGATCTTTTCTTCAGTTCTCTACACACTCCCATGTCTACAATCTGTTACCTATTATTATTAATAAATTATTAATACATTACTTTCACAATGCTATTCTCTCTTCAGTGATTTAATGACATACATAAACACAGGAGCTTTTATGGAAGAAATTATTTGTATATCTCCTTGGAGTTGTATACTATAACCCTTGGAATAATCCTCAACTTCCCCTTTTCTCCCTCCACAACGCATCAGTCCCCTGGTCCTCCTGATCGTGCTTTTGTTTTGTTTCTTAAAAACTCCCTGGATTCTGTATTTTCTTCCTTCTCACTGGAAATGGGTTTAATGCTCTCCTATGAGCTATTTTTTTTTTAAGATTTTATTTATTTATTTGAGAGAGAGAGAATGAGAGACAGAGAGCATGAGAGGGAGGAGGGTCAGAGGGAGAAGCAGACTCCCTGCTGAGCAGGGAGCCCGATGAGGGACTCGATCCCGGGACTCCAGGATCATGACCTGAGCCGAAGGCAGTCGCTTAACCAACTGAGCCACCCAGGCGCCCCTCTCCTATGAGCTATTAAAATGACCTCCTCACTGGCTCTTCTGCTTCTAATCTCTCTCTCCACGAATTCATTCTTCACATGAAACACTTTCCAAAACACAAGATTCGATCCTGGCAGTCCCTCTCTTTCAGCTTCTGGTTTCCTCTCTTGCCACCCGTCCTTCCCCGACATTCCCATGGACTCCAGACATACCTAAAGCTATAATTACCCTGAACCTTGGGCATTGTCCCAACCCAGACTTCCTGGCCTGTGTAAGCTTCCCATGTCTCTCCACTGGCACACAGTAGGCATTCAATAAGACTTCATTGACTCTAAGACACCAGTTCATTGACTCCATAAGACACCTGTATGGAAATACACCTGGCTCCCCCAGGCATTTAATTGCTTTCTGCTTTGGGCTCCCAAAGCGATTTGTTCCTATCTTGATTCTTGTTTTTAACTCCTTCTTCTTTTTCGAATCTTTAGGGACCATAAAAACAATGGTAGCAAATGAATAAAGAAACTCCTTTGAGGGACCTATCAATGGCTGCTGCTAGAGGAGAAGTGACCCCTTCATTTCAGCCTTTCCATTGTTCAGATATTCAGTAAAAACAATGAGAAGTTCCCCCTGTACCAGTCACTGTGCCAGGTATTGGGCCACAGTGAGTCATAATCCTGTTGTCACGGCCCTCTCTCTATACCTGGTGGAATAATGGAGCTATCAAGATTTGGTCTGAGTGCAGTAACTTTCCGTTTGCCTTCACTCATAGGAGATGCCTGGAATAGCCCATTCAGAAAGGATCAGCTCTTCTTTTCTTATCTTAGCCTTTAAAATAGCTCCTTTCATCATCAATGCTCATAAAAGCATTTCTCAGCTCCTCTGTCACTTAACCTGAGGTTTTCAAAGTATCCCCCAAAGAATCTGATTTGAAAAAAGGAATCTTCAGTTGTGATGATGTGAAATTGATCCTTGGTCACATGCTCTCCTTACTCAGACAGCAACATTAACCACCATCCTATTAAGTGGCGCCAATTATGTTCGAGAGCCCATCATGTGTCCTTGGTGTGAGCTAACTCCATTTGGATGAAATCCTTCAGATTATAGGCCTTGCCGAGAGTAAATAATCACAGACCATCAAGTAAGCTTTCCTCTTTGAAATCAGTTCTAAGGGTGGACAGCACAAGCTATGATGCTAAAGTATTCCTTTTGCTTAAGAAAATGATTTTCTTCTTTTCTAATGTAATTCATTTAATATTTTTTTTAGCCCTAACCAAAAGACTTTAAGGAAAGGTTGTATGTTAATTATTAAACATCCACATTAAATTCTCATCTTCCAGACCAAGTTGAGAATAAAAGTCAAACATTCTGGTTAATTATATTTCTATGTGTGTCGTTCATAGATGGTCAGCTTTCCTAGATTTAGAGTTGATAAAATCCACATAACATTATAAATATGTTGATATACTTTAGCCTAGCTTCAAGGAAGAACAAGTTAAGAACCAACTTCAGATATTTCCTCACATTGCTTGAAATTCTCTTCATTTTGTCACTTTTCCTAAACTTAAACCAGTCCAAGGTTTATTTCAGTGAACAAGTTCTGCATTGAGAATATGGATGCTCCAAGGGGTCCAGTTATTCTCAGCTTAGTATGACTCAGCATCAGATTGGTTGTCTCCTGGAAAAATTTTAGTGAAAATTAGCATCAGATAGGTTTTCCCCTTGAATCTAGCTGAAAATAGAGGCAGTCAGATAAATGCAGTTTTAATGAATAATGAGCTAAAGAAGTGGTAATGTAGAGGGAGGAATGCTGTAAAGAGTAGATTGGATGGTTTCTGATGGGGGGCTTTGGGTACCAAAGGAAAACATGAGACTATCCAGTACTCGAAGGAAAGGTTATTAGTTAAGCTGCTTTTAGCAGCAAGTGACAGAAAACTTCAGATAAAATTGGCTTACACAGAAGTCAGGTAGACCGCATAGAGTTCAGCTCCATTTCCCTATAATCTCTTGCCTTTGCCTTTCTCTGCTTGTTGGCTTCATCTTCAGCCTCGTAGCAAGTAAAGCCATAACAAGTCCAGGTGCCAACACCAGATAGAGCACAACAATGTCCAGAGCAAGATGGCACCCTCCGTTCCTGTTTGTCACAAGATGGCTAAACCTTTCCCCAAAGTTCCCAGGCAAACCTCCCCATGATGTTGCACTGTTGAAATTATGTCAGAAACAAGTGCCCATATTCGTCTCTGGCCAGGGGAATGAGAATGCCATGATTGCTTCTGGAGCTAGAGATGGGGCCAATATCCCTCCAAGCACCCAGCTCCTAGAAGGAGGATGGATACCCAAATAAAAGCAGAGGTCTATTAGGACAGAAAAACCAAGAAAATTAGTTATTGATTAAGCAACCAGTGTGTGGTACAAGGGGAGAAGAATACTTGATTCTATGAAGTGGAAGAGAGAGGAGAAGACACAAGAGGGAAAAGGCTCCAAATATACAATTCATAACCTTCAGGCTTTTCCCTGGGGCTCAACTCTGGTTTTAAATTCATCTTTAGTTAATATCCATTATCATTGTATACCAGTAACAGCAACACCTGTCAATAGGACCCATTAATAGAAGCAGTCTATTAATGATATTATTGAGTATACTACCTAGGGTATTATGCTTCCTTTTTCCCACCAAAGCTAGTATACAACAACTATTTTTTGAAATAATGATTTCACTGATGAAATACAGCATGACTCCTGTAATTTAATGAAATGTTAATTTGATATAGGCAGAGATACCTAGTGTTTTATGACTTAATACTAAGAGGGGATTATATGTTATTTAATTTACTATTAAATGCATAGTCATTAGTTCCATTTTCTAGTATTCTGATACCATGTCTGATACCATCCATTTACTTATTCAAGTAATATTTATTATCTACATATTTTATGCCAAGCAATAGTCAAAACTCCAAGAATTCAAAGTTTGGTGAAAACAGAGAGTTCACATGAACAAATGGATAAGTAGGCTTAGAAGATTTAATCTCTTAAGAGATACTCATATTTTAAAACTCATTCAAATGAAACCAGATCTTTGTGAGAAGAAGCAAAAAAATAAAAAAAGCCAAATTTTCTTCAAAGGGAGAAATTGCCTGATGCATAAGTAATACTGTGTTTTAAGAATTTTCTTAAAAGCCTCTGGTGGACATGAGTTTGCATTTTGGAGGAAGATGTTGGGAAATACAAGGCTCACTCAGTCTCTGTTGCCTTATCTCTGTAGATGGTAAACAATGTGCTCAAACCGATGACATCATCTACCATTACACCTTTGCAAATAGTTATCTCATTATCAAATGTGAATATAAAAAACAAAAGGGGGAAAAACTCACAGAATCTAGCAACAAAGCGTACATTTTAAAGAATTCTATTAGTGTTTCATAAATTGTAGGAATTTTGACTGTCAAGATCAATGAGGCAGGAGCTATTTTTTAATAATTAGATAATTTATGCAACTCCCTAGTGTTTCCTACAATATTTTATATACATTTGCTTGAATACCTTTTACTGAGAAAAATTAAAAGAATTCATATCTTAGGGCGCCTGGGTGGCTCAGTCCGTTGGGTGGCCAACTCTTGATTTGGGCTCAGGTCATGACTTCGAGGTCCTGGGATTGAGCCCCAGTCGGACTCCGTGCTCAGTGGGGAGTCTGCTTGAGGATTTCCCCACTTTCTCTCTCTCTCTCTAAAATAAATAAATATTTTAATAATTCTTTTAAAAACGAAGAATTCATTTCTCACTGTTTAATTGTTAAACTTTCCTATGAAGTCTGCTTCTTGCTTATTTTCGGGAAAATTCGAAGTAAGGCCCTAAGGGCTAGAAACAAAAATACAGTTTTGAAACTACTCTCAACTGAAAATGTATTCAAATGGCAATTTCTATTTATATGCAAAAATCTTAAAGTTACCTGACATGAAAGCAGGATAAATTATGTAAGCTCACAAGAAGTATAAGTGCATCCTTCATATCTGATTCAGTTCAACCCATTTGATTAAATAAATACGGTGCCAAAGCCCAGATGAAGGTTAATGAGGGCGTGACTAAAGACACTATCAGTGAGAACAGGCAAGACAATTAACTGATATTGCTGCACAGGATAAAATACAAGCTTCTCAGCATGACATGAAAGGCCCTTGGCAGTCTGACTTGTGATTGCCTTTCCTGCCTCATGTTTTGCCAAAGTACCCCATGTTCCACCATTGAACACCATCTGGGATTCCCCACATCCTTCACATCTCCCTGCCTTTTCCCCCAACATTTTATTTTGAATATTTCCAAGCTAATGTTTCAAGAATTTTACAGTGAGCACCCATATGTCCACAACCTAAATTCTATCACTAATATTGTATTGTACTTACTTTATTACAAATCCACCTATCTCTCTATACCTCTGTCCATCAGAGGAAATTGCAGTGACCAGTACTTTTCCCCCTAAACACCTCAGCATGTATATTCATTAATGAGAGATCAGTACTTATTTACAGCCTTTTATTTTCCTGCTGAGGTAAAATTTACATGCAGTAGTAAAATGTACAAATCTTAAGTATACCATTCACTGCATTTTTAAAAGATTTTATTTATTTATTTATATTTAGGAAGAGAAAGAAAGTGGGGGGGAGGGTCAGAGTGAGAGAATCTCAAGCAGACTCCGCACTGAGCCAGGGGCCCCTTGTGGGGTTCTGACTCACGACCCTGAGATCACCACCCCAGCCGGAATCAAGAGTCCCATGCTCAGCTGACTGAGCTACCCAGGTGTCCCCCTGCCCATTCACTGATCTTTGACCAGTGCCTGAAATATATAAATCCCTATTGAGATGTAGCACTTCACCATCATTCCAGGAATTTCCTCCACACTCTTTTCTAGTCAATTCCTGCCTGGCCTTCCAGAAGGAACCACTACTCAAATTTTTTTTTTCCACCAGAGATAACATCAGTTTTTCCTGTCATAGAACTTCATGTAAATGGACTATATAGCATATACTCGTCTCTTACTGTTTTTGAGTGTAGCTGAGTGTATAGTAGTTCACTTCTTTTTCACTGCTGAGTAGTATTCCTCTGATAGATATTTCACAGTTTGATTATCCATTTTCCTGTTGTCAGAAACCTGGGCTCTTTCCAGTGTTTGGCTATCACAAATAAAGCTGCTATGAACATTCTTGGACAACACTTTCTTTAGACATATGTTTTTATTTCTCTTGGGTAAATATTAGTGGAACTGCTGGGTCATAAGGTAAGGTATACATTTAACTTTATAAAGTACTACAACGTTTTCTTTCCAAAGTAGTTGTACGATGTTACACTTTTCTACCACTTTTCTACACTTTTCTACCATTCTACAATATGTTTTTATTTCTCTTGGGTAAATATTAGTAGAATTGCTGGGTCATAAGGTAAAGTATACATTTAACTTTATAAAGTACTACAATGTTTTCTTTCCAAAGTAGTTGTACGATGTTACACTTTTCTACCAATGTATGTATGAGAGTTCTGGTTGCTTCACATACCTATCAAATTTTAGCCATACGCACACATTCTGACTGTGTAGTGTCATCTCATATTGGTTAATTTGCATTTCTCTGTTGACTGATGATGTTGAGCCCTTTTTCATATGCTCACAGCATCTATCTAGACTTCCTTTTGTAATGTGTCCAAATTGTTGGCTTTTTAATTATTGAGTTGTAGGAGATCATTATATATCTTGGTTACCAGTCCTTTCTCAGATGTGAGTTTTTTTAATGTTTTCTCTGCTATGTGGCTTACCTATTCCTTTTCCTAATGGTACCTTTTGATAATCAGAAGTTTGTCATTTTGTGAAGTCTAATTGATCATATTCTTCTTTTATGGCTATTGCTTTCCATATCCTAAGAAACTTTCACCAAGTCACAGAGATATTCTTCTATGTCTTCCCTTGAAATCTTATGGGTTTAGCTTTTATATTTAGATCTGTAATCTAACTGGATTTACTTTTTTGTGTACGGTGTGAGGTAGAAGTAAAGAATAATTTTTTTCCATATTGATGCATAGTTACTGCAGAACCATTTGTTGAAAAGAATTTCTTTTTCCCGTAGGATTGCCTTGGTATGTCACCAACATCAAATGGCCTTCTGAGTGTAGATTTCTTTTTGGGTTTCAATTCTGTTCTATTGATCTTGTTGATATTTATGCCAATACCATAGTTTATTGATTATTTTAGCTTATGTTAAGTTTTGAAATCATGTAGTATAAATGCTCCAATGCTTTTCAAATTTGCTTTGCACTCCAGATCCTTTGTGTTTCCATTTAATTTTACAATCAGCTTGTTGATTTCTAAAAAAAAAAAAAAAAAGACAAATTTCTGGGACTATGATTTGCATGGCATTGGTCTATAGATCAATTTTGTACCATGTTCTTTCAAAAAATTTTTTTTCTCCATGATTTTTTGTACTCTAGTCCTCCTGCCTGAAATACATTTTTTTACATTTTTCTCATTTTTCAGGACTCCATTCCAGTACCACTTCTGTTAAGTCTCCCAGTCAACCTTCTCTGCAGGTAGAATTAATTGCTTATTCCTTCTTTTGAGCTCCTATAACAACTAGTTATACATACATCAGTAGAACTTACCATATTATGATTGTTTTTGCTAACATATCTTTCTTCCAAACTAGCTTGAAAGGTCATGAGAGCAAGGACCAGTATTTCAGAGTTATTCCCCTTTACCTAACATAGCAGCTGGCATATAGTAAACTATCCTTAAATGTTTATCCATTCAACTCTTTATTGTGTGTCTTACTAATATACCAGAGGTTACATCTTAACTGGGGACACAGAAAAAAACAGATATACAGATAAGTGAATAAAATCATTGCAGATAATGCTGAGTGATAGAAAGACAATAAAACCAGGAGAAGGGATAGAGAGGACTGGGAGCATGGTGCAACTACTTTACCTTAGATGGTCACAGGAGGCCTCTGTGGAAGTGACATTCAAGCTGAGACATAAATGACAAAAATGGAGCGTCCATAAGGACTTCTTGGGGGGAAGAGTCTTTCAGGCAGAAAGAACCAAAAATACAAAAGCCCCGAAGTAAAATCAAGCTTAGATCAAAGAAGTGACAATTACTGAGCACCTGTATGTCCAGCAGAGGAGGGTGTCGGGGAAAGCTGCACAGAGCTGAGGCTTGAGAAAAGGAGTAGGTGTTATTCTGTCAGAGAGAAGTCAGAGGGAAAATATTCTAGGCAGAGGGAACTATATATGGCAAGGAGAAATACACAGTCAAAGGGGAGAGTGGTAGGAGGTGACATTGCAGAGGTAGGCAGAAGCCAAATAATGTCGGTCTATGGACCTTAGAAAGTAGTTTGGATTTTATTCTGATTGCAAAGGAAAATCATTGAAGTCGGAAGTCAATGTGGTATATGCTGTGTGAAGACCACTGTGGGTCCTAGGCAGCAAATAGGCACGGGTAAGTGGGGCAAGAGCAGGAGCCCTGAGACCAGGTGGGAGACTATTGCAATGGAGTGGGTGGGAGATAAGGGAGATTTGGACCAGAGTGAAAAGTTGTCACCTTCAGGCTATATTGAAGGTGTCACAGATAGGTCTCAAATATGAGACATGAGGAGAATAGGATCAAGGATGAGTGCCACTTTTTCTGGCCTGGGTGTGTCACGGGATCATTTAGTGAGATGAGGAGAAACACATTTGGGCAAGGGGAGTGGCAGCGGAGTAGGGGGAGGGGGAGCCAAGAGTCAGGAGTTCCACTGTGGGAATGTTAAGTTTGAGATGCCTGTTAGATATCCAAGAAGAGATGTCAAGTAGATGATTGGATATATGAGTCGGGAACTCAGAGGAAAGATCAGAACTGGATGTACTTGGGAGTTGTAAGCATATGGCAGGTATCCAAGACCATAGACCTGGATGAGATCACTACGAAGAAAAAAAAGAGGACCGAGGAACAAAGGAGATTGGGAAAGAGGAACTATTGTGAGAGGATAAAATCAGGAGCCTGTGATACCAGGGAAGCCTGGAGAAGGAAATGTTTCAACAGAGAATAATTGAGAGATCAAATCAAATGATGGGTGGAAAGTTGGCCTGTAAGAACCTCTCAAAATGAATTATTTGGTGACGTTCATAAAATCCATTTCCATAGAGTGATATTCACAAAAAACCTGATCATAGTGGATTGAGGAGTGATTGTAAAGGAGAGAGAAGGAGGCAGGTAACATGGACAATTTCAAGATTTTGTCCTGAAGGTGATCAAAGACATCTAGGGTAGCTAGAGATGACTTGAAGTTAAAGAATGTGTTATCATCATTTATTTTTTAACATAGATGACATTAAGGCATGTCTGTCTGCGGATGGAAATAACCCAGCCATGAGGGAGAAAGTGCAAGAAAAGGAGATAATTTGAAGCCAAGATCCTTGTTAAGTTCTAAATAAATGAATGCATGAATGAATGAGGTGAGGAATGTGTTAATTAACTAGGTGGTGGGAATCTTTCATGATGTATATGTATGTCAAATGACTACCATGCACACTTTAAATATATTGCAATGTTATTTGTCATGTATATCACAATAAAGCTGAAAAAATTTTATTAAATCTGATAACTACTCCTTTTAAAAAAAAAAAGCTTTTTATAAAAATAAAGCAGAAACTGAAGGATACTTAATTTACATAAGGAAAACAAGGAAATGAGGAAACCCATCAAATATGTATCCCCTAAACACAATATAGTGATTTTCCTGCTATTTTCAAATTCTTTTGTATCAGGCATAATTGTGAAGATCACCATAATATTAATGATATTTAAAAATATACAGTCTTGGGGAGCCTGAATGGCTGTCGATGAGGCCTCTGACTCTTGATTTCAGCTCAGGTCATGATCTCAGGGTTGTGAGATGAGCCCAGCCTCAGGCTCCATGCTCAGTGGGGAATCTGCTTGAGATTCTCTCTCTCCCTCTCCCCCTGCCCCTCCCCCCCATCTTCCCTCTTAAAACACACACACACACACACACACGCAATCTCTAATTAGTATATCTATTGTTGCCATCTCTATTTCCTATCAGTATTTCCCTGTTGGCATGGACTGAAATGCTATGAATTGCTGGCATTCACTAAAATGCTAATGGCAATGATTGAAAAAGTCCATCTTCATACATGACCCTGGAGAGCTGAGAGTCAGAGTATTCTAAAAAATTATATTAATATTTTATATTTTTATTTTATTATTTTATTTTATATTTTAAATTTTAAAATTTTTATTTTTTATTTTATTTTATTCCATATTTTATTTTATTTTATTTTATATTTTATGTTTTATTTTATATTTTAAAACAGTTTATTAACATACTAAACATGAATAAATGGCTACTTTCTATTTGATTTCTGAACATAGAAGCCAAAGAAATGTCCTTGTTAAAATGAGGAAATGAAATGAGAGCACAAAATGAGGGCTTGGCCTCAGACAGAAGGGACATTTATTTCATCATAAGAGGAAGGGAAGTAGAGTACATGGGTACTATTGTAGGTATGATGATAATTTTGGTGGTGGAAAAACAAAATAAAATAAATGAAGGGGTGAAAAACTAGAAAGAGTCTCCTTAGGACTTAAGGATTGATTGGATGTTAGGAATGGAGTAGGTTTGGGGCACCTGGGTGGCTCAGTTGGTTAAGCCTCTGCCTTTGGCTCGGGTCATGATCCCAGGATCCTGGGATTGAGTCCGGCATCGGGATCCCTGCTCAACAGAAGTCTGCTTCTTCCTCTCCTCTGCCCCTCCCCACTGCTCGTGCTCTCTCTCTCTCAAATAAATAAGTAAAAATATTGAAAAAAAAAAGGAATGGAATAGGTTTGAAAAGCACTGAAAGGTTTCCAGAATTCTAGATAAATGGGGGGCAGGGAGCAAGTGATAACAACAGCATTGATCTGTTTGTTCATTCATTCACTCATTCAACAGGAGGCAGCATAAACAAGATGGACACCAAAGGAACTTCCAGTTGAGTTTACATACTAGTTCTTGACTCCATTTTCAATGAGACATTACCAGTAAATGTATAACTAAATCTTGTTCTGGGGTCATGAATAAGAATGAAGGCTATTTGTTGTTCCTGAGATGTGTTCTTCAGTTAACGTAGCTTGAAATACTTTTTTTTAATTACAAGAATTGTTTTTTATGGTGACTGCATCACAACATTTGAAGATAGTCCACATCTTTCTCCTTAGTTACAGGGTGGGCACATTATTCTTTCCATAGGCTTTTTTTTTATACCCTATCCCCTGAACTTAACCCATATTTTTATTACATTCTTTCTTTAGATATGTTGATATAATCATTCAAGTTACTGCAATATTCTAAATTGAGATACAATAGAGCTTAATGATTAAGAGTATGGACTCTGGGGGCGCCTGGGTGGCTCAGTTGGTTAAGCGACTGCCTTCGGCTCAGGTCATGATCCTGGAGTCCCGGGATCGAGTCCCGCGTCGGGCTCCCTGCTCGGCAGGGAGTCTGCTTCTCCCTCTGACCCTCCTCCCTCTCATACTCTCTGTCTCTCATTCTCTCTGTCTCAAATAAATAAATAAAAAATCTTAAAAAAAAAAAAAGAGTATGGACTCTGGAGCCAAATTGCCCAGATTTGAAGAGTGGCTTCATCACAAACAAATTGAGTGACCTTGGGAACATTACTTAGCCTTTTTAGGCCTCAGTTTCCTTATCTATAAAATGGGAATAATAAATAGAACTTAAAAACATACAAATGAGTGCATGTGCAAGTGGTGAAATCTGAATAAGCTCAGTGGGTTATACCAATATCAATTTCTTGGTTTTGATATTGTACTGTAGATGTTTAAGACGTTAACACTGGGGGAGTCTGAAAGAAGTGTGGATGGCACTTCTCTATACATTTCTTTGCAAATTTACATGAGTTCATAATTATTTCAAAATAAAACATTAAAAAAATGTAAATAGTAATATTACCTACTGCATAGAGTTTTAGGAGGGTTAAATGATCTAATATGATTATATAAAGTGCTTAGAATAGTGTCTGGTATATATAAAGCATTATATAAATGTCAATCATCATTCAAAGGTGATTTTCATTATGTCTGCTCTGAATCATTTTTAATCATTTATAATTTAACTCCCTGAGGGCAACCATGCTTCTCTTATTTAATAGCTCCTGGGAGAACTATGCGTAATATGAATATTACACATGTAATGTATGTAGTATATTTAATATATATGTGATATATATGTATCGTATGTAATATATGTAACCTGTTTCAGGAACTAGTCCAGGATAGCACATGCTTTTCAGTTGTCATGTCTTCTTAGTCTCCTCCTATCTGCAACAGTGCTTTAGTCTGTCCTTGTTTTTCATGATCTTGACCCTTTTGAAGAGTCCTAGTCAGGTATTCTATAGAATGTTCATACTTTGAAAGTAATCCACTAAGTCCAACTCATACCCAAGGGGCAGGGAATTAAGCTCCACCTCCTGGAGTGGGAGTATTTAAATATATTATTTGCAGTTTCTTATAAGAAAGATTTCTTGCGGGGCGCCTGAGTGGCTCAGTCATTAGGCGTCTGCCTTCAGCTCAGGTCATGGTCCCAGGGTCCTGGGATTGAGCCCCGCATCGGGCTCCCTGCTCGGCAGGAAGGCTGCTTCTCCCTCTCCCACTCCCCCTGCTTGTGTTCCCTCTCTCACTGTGTCTCTCTCTGTCAAATAAATAAAATCTTCAAAAAAAAAAAAAAAAGGTTGCTCGCTTATTCCCAATTTATTTACTTATTCAATCATGTATTTATATCAGTATGGACTTATATATATTTATGTTATTCTTTGAATTATAAACCAATACGACCATTATTAATTTTGTTTCTCAAATTGTTCCAGCTTTGGTCTTTGGGAGTTCTTTTGGGCTAACTCCTGTGTCTTTCTGAAATGCTCCCAACCTTTTTGTTTTTAGCCATTCTTTGAAAGCATGATAAATGGCAATGCACACCAAAATGTGTTATATACAAATTAAGTACATCAGCATTCTAGCATCCTCTAGAACCTTAATTTGGTTGGCAGGTACCTTTATTATGGCATTCTGTAATAAATGCTTCCTGATATCACTGTTTTTAGGTAGTTAAACTTTTGTTTTAGAAAGTGGGGTTCCTTGAAATTTTCCACTACAAAAACAAACAAACAAAAAAGAACTTGGAAACAACTGATAGAAACTTTTATGTTCCCTATGCTTTTTAACTCTCTACTTGTCGTTCTTCTAAAAAGTGAGAAACCTATTAAAAGAATCCTTTCATAATTTTGTTTAGCCTATTAAAAATAATAGTACAGTAAACAGATCTGCTTAGAGCAAGGAAGGGCCTCATGATCTTGGTATCTTGTTGCTTTAGAAATTCTGGAGGAGCATTGCCAAGTTCTCTCATATTGCCTTTCTAAATATTTACATGAGGGGTTCTTGCAGAGGCTTTTTTGAGCTGTTAGGCATTCATGAACACGACTATCCTGGCAGTAAGGCAATTTTCTGGAGAGAAATGCAAAGGTGATGAAGATCTTTGTATTATCTACAAGTTAGTTCAGAAAGCAGCCAGGATGGAAGCAGAGCTAGAAGAGGAACAAATGAGTTTATTTGGAATCTTACAGAGTTAAGTGGATTTGTAATTTTAATATACTTTAAAAAAGCAGTATACTTAAAAAAAAAAAAGTATCAAGTACGTACTTGATCCTAGCCATTAGAACAGACACTTTAACCTTTCTTATAACCTTAGAGGTTAAACCTTTACCCAAGGTCATTTTTTTTTTTTTTAAGGATTTTTGCTGCCAAGTAACAGAAACTCCAAAGCAGAAGTGGCATATATAAAAGTGTAAATGTCTGAGGAACACCTGGCTGGCTCAGTCAGTTAAGCGTCTGCCTTTAGCTCAGGTCATGATCTCAGAGGCCTGGGATCGCGTCCCGCATCGGGTGGCAGTCATAAGTGACAAAGATGCGATTTGAACTCAGATACGTCTTGCCCTCGTGTTCTTTCTAAACCAGATTTGTTCATTGGAGACAAACCCAGGAAATGTGTTGGGTTGGAGCCACTTTTAGCACCATCAAGTTGACTGAAAGAAAGGAGCATGCCTGTGACAGAGAATGCAAAGAGGCTGAGGAATTGCACACTGGTTTCACAGCTCCCTTGACATGGGCAAAGAGCAATCTTTTTTTTTTTTAAAGATTTTATTTATTTATTTGAGAGAGAGAGAATGAGAGACAGAGAGCATGAGAGGAGGAGGGTCAGAGGGAGAAGCAGACTCCCCGCCGAGCAGGGAGCCCGATGCGGGACTCGATCCCGGGACTCCAGGATCATGACCTGAGCCGAAGGCAGTCGCTTAGCCGACTGAGCCACCCAGGCGCCCGGGCAAAGAGCAATCTTGATAAGTCTTCAGGTTCTCCTGGAAAGGAGGAACAGTAGTTTGAGAACCAACTGTCCTTAATTCTGGGCTAGACCTGTGCTGTCCAATACAGCAGTACTCTATGTGGCTACTGAGCACTTGAAATGTGACTGGTTCGAGTTGAGATGTACTGTAAGTTTAAAATACACACATACTTAGTACAAATAAAAAATGACATGTAGCTCAATAATTTGTATAATGATTACATGTTTGGAGTGTAACATTTTTGATATATTGAGTTAAATATAATGTTATTAATTTCACGTTGCTTTTTACTTTTTTAATGTAGCTATTAAATTTAAAATCACCTATGTGATTCACATTTGTGGATTGCATTATATATCTATTGGAAACCAGTTTATCTAGGAGACAAAGAATTGTCCTACAGAAGTCCTATCATTGGAACAGTTTTTCAAAATGCTTGTAGGATCTGTGAGAACTTACCTCTGAGTGTTCTGAAATAAATAAATAAATAAATGACCCCAGATTCTTTCTGGGGTCTTTCTCTCATCTTCAATAAAATGTGAATGATATTGACTATCCTCTGGGTAACTTGTATGGATTCACTCGAACACTTGGATTGTACTAAGCCTCTCCAATCCACATGTCTGAGGCATACGGCCATTGTTACTATTAGATGAGGTGATTTATGGAGATTACTTTTTGAAAGCACCTCTGGTTTATTCACATCCATGAGGAGAAATACTTTTAGTTTAGACACAGTAATAACAGCTGGTCAACATAGCCTACTTGAAGAACCTCGTGATTTCTTAAAGATTTCCGAAATTGAGTCCTCAAGCCCATTTGCAAGTTGTGTAGTAACTTAGTAAGTCTTTGGCTGGCTCAGAAGATATGAATTCATTACAGCAATTAGTTGCTCTCTTGTTATACTTTTATCTATCTTTAGCTTCAGGTTTCCCTTAGCAGTGATTGATCTATACTTCCCAGTTGAAAGTTTAGTGTTTTCTCGGTAGAAAAAGGAAGGAGGATTTGAGAAGTTCTGCATTTTTTGGTCCATTAACATTTTATCATATATTGTCAGCAGTGAGTGTATCTGTTCCTTGTTCTTCTGTTCTGGAAATGTTATACAGACATATATAATATATTCTTACTCCAAATATTATATATATGTAGGTAGACAAAGAGATAGAACCTTTGTGTTCTTAGTCAAATTCATCTCATTCCAGATTTCAAATATTCAATTTGTCCAGTCTACCAACATAATTATCTTTTCTTAACTTCACATTATTTAGCACCCACATTGTTCATTTGAACTATCTGTAAGTTATACTGATATCAAATTAAAATAATACATAATCTATAGCTTTTAAAATAAGCCTTTGAAAAAGGATTTTAAATGGCTTTCTTGTTTAACAAATACTGTCCTTGGTGGCAAAAAATTAAAAAGTGTATTAATGATAAAAGTGAGTAAAAGGAAATAGTGGCAGTGAAAGGAAGAAGTTGTTGCCTACTCGGAGTGGATTAGTTAAAAAAAAAAAGTGCCTAAGTGATTGTTTTTTAGGTAACTTAAGATATTTAATTTTTTAAAAGATTTTATTTATTTACGTTATTTGAGAGAGAGAGAACATATCCGCATGAGCAGGGGTAGGGGGAGAGGGAGAGAGAGAGAATCAAGCAGACTCCCCCCTGAGCATGGAAGGAGCCCATGGGGCTCGATCTCACGACCCCAAGACCATGACCTGAACCGAAATCAAGAGTTGGGACACTTAACCGACTGAACCACCCAGATGCCCCAAGATACTTAATTTTTGTAGACCCCTATCATTTGGTTGTCCCCCAAATCTTTTCTTCTGGGAACAGCACCATTTATTTGGGGAAACTTGTCTGCCTTGCACTCACCTGATGGTTCTGGTGCGAGCAGCCAACTGTAGTACCCAAACCAATGGCCATAAAAATGACCACATGATGCCAATGAGAGTTTTTCTGCAGGACTTTTCTAACTAAATTAAGGGAAGAGAGTCAGTTCTTCTTTGAAGAATGCAAAGGTAAAAGGAATGTGCCTCACCATGTGATAGGTTTAAGAGCATACCACTAATATGCAAAGAGGAGCAGATGCCTGGAATAGACAGAGTTCTCAGGGTGCTTGTATATCTGGTTTCATGATTATCTAAGGCATGGATACATCCCACCCTAATGGCAATTCAGTTATGTGAACCAATAAATTCCCCTTTGCCTAAGTAAATTTGAGTTGTATCTCTGTCAATTGAGGACCAAAAAAGCCCTGGCTAATATATTATACTTTTGGTAGCCAACCGACGAGATGACCCCCAATGATCTTAAACTCTACGAGTCACGCCCTGTGTAGTATCCTCATAGACTGAGTAGGAATATGATCGATAAAAGTATAGGGGTGTGATGGTGTGTGGCTTCTATAGCTAGGTCAGAGAAAATACTGAGTCGTCTATCTTGGTCTTTTTGATTGCTTGCAAAAGAGGAAGCCAGCTGTCATGTTGTAAGGTCACCCAAATAGTTTCAAGAAGAGGCCTACATGGAGAAGAACTAAGGCCACTTGCCAATAACCAGGGTCAACTTGTCACCATGTGAGTGAGCCACCTTTGGAAGCATATCCTGCAGCCCCAGAAAAGCCTTCAGATGAATGCAACCTCATGAGAGACCTAATTTAAAACCACCTACCAAGTCATACCCAAATCCCAGAGCCACAGAAACTATCAGAGATTTTGTTGTTTCAAGCCACTTGTTTGGGGGTAATTTGTTAGCCTAAGCAAATATGTTATCTATATAAAATCAGATAACTCATACAGCATTGTGGGGATATTGTTAAGAAGAGGGAGAAGCCTAATACAATGATATAGTTCTTTCCCAGAGATATGGTCCCTGACTATGTTGGCAGCCATTGATACCCAGTGTTCCTATCTCCTATCTCCTTTATACAATTACCTGGGTTATATACATTAGCATGAACCATCATAAAAGCTAATATCTCAATATAGAAAAAAATAGCAAATCAACTCATTTGAATTCCATTTCACAATCTGTTAGTTTAAATAAGATTCTATATTGACACTTAAACATATTAAATCTCAGTCGCTGTTACTCATAGAAAAATAAATATTAACTTGTTGTAGATATTTAAACACATTTTCCCACTGCTTAATATAATAAAGGTAAGACTTTCTTTCAGACAAATGAATAATTGAGGACTTCTGCTGCTATCATCTAAAGAGGACTCTAATCATTGGATTTTCTCATTGACTTCTCAAAGTCAAAAAAACATTAACATTTGTATATGTAAGGCAATAGGTCTTTAGTTACATTTGTGTTCTTGATACCTAGAGTTGCATTTTGTACAATTAATCTTACTGTTGGAAAGATTGTGAAAAGGAAACATTATCAATGAGGTAAAATTAGTGTTTTAAAATGCTGTTAAGAAAAAGTACATAGAAGCCAAGAATGAGTAATAATTATAAAAATGATAATACTTTATATTTGAAAAACACATTATTTTCAAGGAATTATGGTTTAAATTATAACTGAATTACATATTAAATAATATGTGTGAATAATCCAATGGGATAATGTTTCTTTCTTATGTTCTCCCTAATTCCTTGATTGTACAATGCAAAGTTTCTGGAACACTTGATTTTCACATTAGTATAGTTCGGTATCTTTAATACAATTTAAATATTTCTGCAGCAGACACTGTATGTAACTCTCGGCCAACATTTTATTTATGAAGCTGCTGAAAAGTCCTTCTTGAAACCAGTAATGAAAGATTAAGTCATGACCAGCAGAGTTTTACAGTTCAGTGTTTGATGTGGACAGGAACGAACGTTTACTTAGTTACAGTGATCCTGGCCCATTACATGCTGTATTTCAGTAGATAGATCCACACATCAAATCTGTGAAGGAGCTAGTGTTATCCCCATAAAGAAAAGCCAAAGAAGGTAGTTAACTTAGCACATTTTTGACATAGCAATAAAGAGGAGGAACTGGGATTTGAACATATATCTCTAAAAATAGCTTTCAAGGGGTGCCTGGGTGGCTCAGTTGGTTAAGCGACTGCCTTCGGCTCAGGTCATGATCCTGGAGTCCCGGGATCGAGTCCCGCATCGGGCTCCCTGCTCAGCGGGGAGTCTGCTCCTCCCTCTCCCGCTCCCCCCTCTTGTGCTCTCTCACTCTCTCTCTCTCAAATAAATAAATAAATAAAATCTTTAAAAAAAATAAAAATAGCTTTCAAGGGGTGCCTGGGTGGCTCAGTTGGTTAAGCATCTGCCTTCGGCTCAGGTCATGATCTCAGTGTACTGGGATCGAGCCCCACATCGGGCTCTGTGCTCAGCAGGGAGCCTGCTTCTCCCTCTCCCTCTCCCTGCCTGTTTGCCTACTTGTGATCTTTCTCTCTCTCTCTCTCTGTCAAATAAATAAATAAATAAATAAATAAATAGATAGATAGATAGATAGATAGATAGATAAATAAATAAATAAATAAATCTTTCAAACTTTTTGCCAAACTATGGAATCTTAAGGCAAGAGCTTCTGTGCATGTGAAAAATATCCAACAGATAAACTGGATGCTCTGGTTGAGCAGCTGGTTTCACTGCTTCACTTCTCTTCCTGCCTCTGACCTCCCCCAAACCCGGCCCTGTAACACCCCCAATTTGAAAACTGCTGGGTTATGCCATTATGCCTTCTTATTTGACTTTTTCTAAAAGTAACAATCCTCACTGTACCAAACCACTCTCTACTAACAAAAGTATTTGATAGAGTAACACAGTTACACAAGGTAATTATTTGCCAAGCTTTAGGATATTATTATGCAAGATAGATATGCTGACGTTGATGAGGATAATGGTGAGGATAGCGTTTACTTTATATAAAAACTGTGCATTTGTTGAGTTTCAGAGTTAAATAGTAACATATGTGCAGGCCTGTTAAGGCACCTAGCCAGTTTCATTCCTCTCTCTCCTGAAAAGCATCAGAGTAATTCTTTGTGAGAGGTTCCCTAAGGTGCGTGAACCATGTGTTTTTGCCATGTACTCTGCCAATTCGACAGGGACTCACATGACCTAAAGACTAATGGCCTAGGTTGATGCCTGGCACGAAAGGAGTGCCCTTTCTTCTCTCTTACAGAGTTTGAGTGTAAAACATCCAGGGAGGGCCAGCCTGGGTAAATGCAGAAGTGGACAGAAGGAAGACAGGAAACAGACACCATGAGTAAGCAAAGCCATGAGGCAGAGAGAAAGTGAGTGGAGTGTCGTCAGTAGCAGTAGTTGGAAAAATAAGCAGGTAGACAGAAACAGAGACAGGAGAGCTGAATCATGTGCATGGCAAGAAGCCACGAGTTCCTGTGAGGTCACCAAAGGGTAGCTTCTACTCCAAGACTAGAGAGCTATTACTCAGTTGTTGCTGATGGACTGTAACAAACATCTGGTTTTCCACAAGCCTGCCAGTGAGACCTTTACTTATCTTTCCTATTTCTTATGTCATATCCTTTTTAATAAACCTATAGTAATTGAGCCAAGTGATTATGTCTCTGTTCTTTGCACCCCAAAAGAATCCAATTAACAGAATATCGAAAGCTTGCACAGCTCCTGGAACATAACAGGAGCTCCATATATGGTGGCTATTATTATTTTAAAAGCGATCATTCAAGCAAAAGCAAAAACTGCACACTAACACTCAAATCCAAGGGTCACAGTCGGTTTGGATTTGTAGTTTGGTAGCTTTTTTTCCCCTCCTGCTTTAAAGTTTTTTTTGTTTTTTTTTTTTTTTTTTAATTCTATGAGAGGGCCCAAATTGGATAAGTCAAGTGTGGAAATAAAACATATGTTCTAACAATCTGGGAGAGATGGATGAATCTCTTGGGATATGAGGTTTCACAAAATATTTCAAATTATTTTTCAAATATTATCGGCTTGGCAAAACCAAAATGATTTTCTAAAAGAATTTCTCTTTTCAACATTCAAATGGTCTCAAGGGAAATGTAATGTACATATTTCTAACTCATTTTACTTAACTCAGTATTGTTTTATAGGAATTGATTGATTTTTTAAAATTCAGTAAGTTTTTTAACTAAGAGGTATTTTGGACAGTGAAACTGCCTTCTCAAAAAAGAGTTGAATTAGATGTTTTCTTTTTTTTAAGATTTTATTTGAGAGAGAGAGAGAGCACAAGAGGAGGCAGGGTCAGAGGGAGAAGCAGACTCCCACTGAACAGGGAGCCCGATGCGGGACTCGATACTGCGACTCCAGGATCATGACCTGAGCGGAAGGCAGCCACTTGACCAACTGAGCCACCCAGGCACCCAAATTAGATGTTTTCTTAAAAGGGTCTCAGAGCCTGGACTCAAACCTTACCAGATATTTTTTCTTCCTTTGTACACAGAAAAAAGTAATTTCTGAAAAATCTCCTTTCTTTCAGTTATGAACAAAAACACAGTAATTGAATTCCAGAAAATTAATAGGCAATAGGAAAGAAACCAAACATATTCCTTTTAAAAAAAAATTTTTTTTATTTATTTAAGAGAGAGAGAGTGAGTGGGGGCAGAGGGAGAATCCCAAGTAGACTCCCCGCTGCACTTGGAGCCCATTGCAGGGTGATCCCAGCACCCTGAGATCGTGACCTGAGCCAAAATCAAGAGTCTGCTGCTCAACCGCCTGAGCCACCCAGGCGCCCTGAAACCAAACATATTCTTAATCTAGGTGTTAAAAGGAAAGGAAAAAAGGGAAGAACAGAGAGAGAAGGAAGAAGAGAAGAAAAAAGGCCTACTAAGATGATAAAGGATTATAGGTCTGTGAACTAAATGACGTGTAATCAGCAACCCACATTTTGCTACAGAATGCAGTCAGTCTCAGAACTATCTGGCGAGCTCAGCTGGTTTAAAATTATACTTTAACTCTGTTCCCTTGGTACCCTATTTTTCCCTCATTATAATAGTCATCAAACTTTATTGAAATCACTTCATAATTGACTGCCTTTCCTCCACACTGTGAACTGTGTGAGGATAGAGTCCATTTCTGTTTGTTCCCCATTATTCCCAGAACCCAGCATAACACAGGTGCTCAAACTATTTGTTCAATAAAACATCATAACACAGTATGTCTAAGGGTTAAAAGCACAAGTTCTGGAATCAAATTCAGTGGAATTTTTGACATCTGAAGAGTAGAACAGTATGGGTGGTTGCCCCACTGAGTTGTCATGAGGATTACATGAGGAAATATGCGTATGGCTCCCAGTATGGTACTTGGCATATTGTTAGTGCTCAGAAAATGTTTGCATAAAAATAACCACTAGTATTTCCCATGGCAATGAATCTAAGTATTTTTCTTTGAAAAGAAGTTTTTATAAAAGCCAACTAAAGATAGATTTTTTTAAAACACATATTGTGATTTAGTCATGCACATTTTATCAGCACAGCCTGAAGCATTACTGATGACGCTCTCTTCAAACTTCTTTTTTCTCCAGTTGGCTGGTTGGCCATTCTCACCATTAGTGAGTCATTTGATCTTACTTATTTCTGGCTGAATTCAGCTGGATGAAGCATTGTAATTCTAGATTCTTCCAGCCTAATAAGTATGTCAATTGTCTAAGAGGATGGCCATGATTTAATGGTTACATAATCAAGAATTCCTAGAGTAAGAGTTTTCTTTTTCCAACACTGGCATGACTCTGACCCTGAACAGAGTGTACTTGGGTCACTCTGGAGATGTGGCCACTGCCCAAGTGTCCCTTGGACAGATGACACGGAGATTGAAAGCCCATCAGCGACTGGCCTGTAAGTCCAGGAATGACATTAGCCTTTAGCTGAACCCAGTCACATGGCTGGAGGACAATAATAAGAGCGAGGATTTATTGAACACCCACCAAGTGTGAGATGTTTTAAAAATATCATTTCTAATTGTTACAACAGACCTATGAAAGCCACTCTATAGTCCCCATTTTACAGATAAGGAAACTGAGACTCAATTAGGTTAAGTCAGTTGCTCAAAAGTTCACAGATTTAAGGGGCGCCTGGGTGGGTCATTTGGTTAAGCATCCAACTCTTGATTTCAGCTCAGGTCATGATCTCAGGGTCAAGGTTCAGCTCCCAGTTGGCTCTGCACTCAGCATGGAGACTGCTAAGGATTCTCTCTCTCCCTCTCTCTCTGCCCCTCCCCCCTCATACGTGCGCTCTCTTTTTCTCTCTCTCTCCCCCTCCCCCCAAAAAGCTGCTGGATTGTACCATCTTCACAATTTCTATGTAAATCTAAAACTGTTATAAAATATAAAGTTAATTTTATTTTTTTAAAGATTGATTTATTTGAGAGAGAGAGAGTGGTGGGGAGGGGCAGAGGGAGAGAGAGAGAGAAAAGCTCAAGCAGACTCCCCATTGAGCATGGAGCCCAACATGACTTGAGCTGAAATCAAGAGAAATCAAGAGCCCAACCCATAACGGACTAAGCCCCCCAGGCACCCCAAAATATAAAGTTTATTTTAAAAATAAAAAAGAAACATTTCCTCTGTAAAGGGAAACCCTCAGAAGAAAAATATCGATTAAAAATATAAATTTCGGGGCACCTGGGTAGCTCAGTCATTAAGCGTCTGCCTTCGGCTCAGGTCATGATCCCAGGGTCCTGGGATCGAGCCCCGCATCCGGCTCCTTGCTCAGCAGGAAGCCTGCTTGTGTTCCCTCTCTCACTGTCTCTCTCTCTGTCATATAAATAATAAAAATAGAAATAAAAATCTTTAAAAAAATATATAAATTTCTAAAACATGGATTCTGGGAAAAAAACCCCAAAACATTGGACCTGAGATTAAACCCAGTCCTACCTTGAATTCAGTGCAAAGAGCCTATGTTTTGCTGCCCTCCTAGCACTTGCATATGGGATTTCTAAAATAAAAACCATTATGTGGATGGGGTCTTTTGTTTTACAACTAGGTGAGAATAGGAGTGTTGCCTATCTTATTCATTATTCTATCTTTGCCATTCAATCCAATGCCTGGTATAAAATAGTGCACAACAAATGTGTATTAAATGAGCAAATAAGTGTCCCCTTCTCTCTGGTGGCCTCTGGGAAATGCAATGAGTAGATACCACTAATTAATCAAACATATGTCATCAGGCATTGTTTTCATTAAGCTCTTCGATCAATAAGCTATACAGGGACTTACTGCATTAGGGGGAGGACTAGCTTTTTGATGGGAACACAGTCTAAGGGGTGCTGGGATGCACTCCCAGTCTCCCCACCATACCTCTTGTACACACACGCTTTGACATGCTTTGCATTCACTAGCCATACTGTCTAACTTGCACCACTTTAAAAATTGCTCCATTAAGGGGTGCCTGAGTGGCTCAGATGGTTAGGTGTCTGCCTTCAGCTCAGGTCATGATCCCAGGGTTCTGGGATCGAGTCCCACGTCGGGCTCCCTGCTCGGCGGGAAGCCTGCTTCTCCCTCTCCCACTCCCCCTGCTTGTGTTCCCTCTCTCGCTGTGTAAATTAAAAAAAAAAAAATGCTCCATTAAGTAAACAAATGCTTTTTTAGGGAAGGTGATAAGGAGAAAGTGTCTTACCGCATAGTTACCCTTACTGGGGGAGCAACTCTAGTAAACCGCTCAAAAGAGCCTGCTGACATCTAGGCAAGGAAGGCCAGGGAGCATGATTCTAGAAGATGGGGTGACGATTGTACACCAGTGGATGACGGGAGGCCTGGACAACAGTGCCTGAGTTCTTCACTCAGCAGCTTTCTAGGCAAGACAGCTGAGCCCGCTTCTGCCAGATTGCAAAGCCAGGCCTCGGGCTGCTCCGTTATGGAATAGCCGCTGGCAAACTGTTAACACAGTTCTGCTCTTCTGTTTGGAATTCTGTGACATTAGGAGCCACATCCGACCTGCCCACTTGTGCCCACTGAGCATCCCAGTCAGCAGTGCCTGCACAAAGCGGTGCTCAGAAAAATATCTGTAGCTTGAGTAAGTCTTGTTTTCTTCTAGGGATTTCCCTTCCTGATCACTTTGGGAAAAAAAATATGGGTACAGGTGAAGAAATCCCCAAACTGGCAAGCTATAAAGACTGCAAAGCCTTTATAAGAGCAATTCTTATCCCTAATTCCCTTTGCATTTCACTTCTATTTTTAGAAGCCATGTGTGGTTTTATTATTTTATAAATAACCAACTTATTACTAAAATTTAAAAAGTAATTTAAAACTTCTAATTTCGCCACCCACTCTTTCTCACCATTAATAGTTCACTGAATAGCCTTCTAAACACATACGTAGATATGTATTTCTTATTAGAGAAACAGGATCATACAATTTTAGAACGTACTATTTCCACTTAATATTGTATTGGGAATAAATGATAAGAAATACACTTCTATGTCACCTTTCTTAGCAGCTATGTGAATTTCCTAAGTGGCTATAGACTATATTCTATGCTAACAATATTTTTGCTAGTACAACTATGCTAAATATCTATCTTTACTTGTTTTTAAACATTGAACTAAGGCTTTACTGAAGGCTAAGGTTAACAGGAGAGAACAACAATACGGAAAGCAGTTCACAACTGGATACGAGAGCTGGTCACTCTCAGAGTCCACAGGCCCAAGGCCCTTCGCAGGGTCCCCTAAGGGCCTGTAGGCCACGTCTTCCCTTAATCATAGCCTGCTGCCCCACTGTAGGGTTTCCTCACCCCGCCTATCTTCTGGTTTATCTTTAGAATAGACCTCTACTTCTTATTTTTTTGGAGGGCCTCATCATCTACTGTCCACCTCCACCTCCATTCTCCTTTTATCTTTATTCCCAATCAGAAAATGTAGTCCCAGCAGGACAGAAAATTTTTTACGAATTCAAGGAGAAAAGCAGCTCAGGGTGACCCACCCAGTTAAAACCAGCTCATCGGCTTCTGCCCTGCTCTTTAAGGCTTATACTCTTAGGTGATGAAAAGGAGCTTCCTGGTATCTCTTAAAGTACTTGTCTATGTCCTTAGCTACCGCCATATCCCCTCAGCCAGAATCCTGAGTGCATCTCGCATAGGCATAGGCCACGCCACACTGACCCTGTGCCCCTGCTTCCATTCTGCGCGCCTGAGTCACCACCACAAACCTCTCTCTCTGCAGGTCCCACCTTACCTGCCAACGGGCCCCACCACAATGTGCTCCTGTTCTTCTGACTTTAGGGATGCCGCGGGCTGGGTCTCCATGGAACACAGAGAAACAATTATTCAGTTCAGCAAATACCCGTGGAACACCAGAAACTGAGCAAGGCTGAGTTGGAACAGGGACAGGGAGTAAAGACATTGAGGGGATAAGAGACATCGAAGCACAGAAAACACATAGGCAAGTAGGTCTGAGAAAGGCAACACAACAGTGAACCTCCTAGACTAGAAGCAACATGAGGGCAGGGAGTTTTGTTTTATTTGTTGGTTTTGTTTCATTTGGGTTTTGCACTTCTGTCTTCCCAGTACCCTAGAGAGCGACTGGCACATAGTAGACTTTTGATTCATATTTGTTGGATGAATGCGGACTCTCATGCTGGTAAAAAAGACAAAGACTGCACAGTAATACGTGTTCCTGTCGTGCCATATATAGTAAAGGCAACAAATCCAGCCCAGAGGTGATTTAAGAATTTGGTCTTCCCAGGTTGCCAAGGCTATATAGGAAGACTGGGAGGGTGCTAAAACAAATAGTTCTATCTCCTGGCCAAATGGTTCTGCTCAAGAAACAAAACATTGAAGAGTCAAACTTTTTATTCTCCGTTAGTTTCTCACTAGTGTGTAGCTGTAACTTTAGTTTTTCTTCATGGCTGTGTGTACCTTTAGTATGCCTATTTCCAGGTTATTGCGTATCATTAGAATCCAAATATAAAGTTTTAAAAAAGATTTTATCTATTTATTTGTCAGAGAGAGGGAGAGAGTACAAGCAGGGGGAGCAGTAGAGGGAGAGGGAGAAGCAGACTCCTTGCTGAGCAGGGAGCCCGATGCAGGGCTCGATTCCGGGACCCCGTGATCCTGACCTGAGCTGAAGGCAGACGCTCAACTGACTGAGCCACCCAGGCGTCCCACCAAATATAAATTTCTGTAAATAATTTTAATATAACCTTCCTTCTTATCACTGGAGTAGGCATTGTTCTTTCTGATCAAATCTTAAAGTGAAGTGGAGAAGGAGAAGAGGAAGAAGAGCACTGAAGTCCCCGAGGAACAGCAAACCCAGAAGGAGGGAGTCTGTGGATTACTGAGTTACTAGAGGGGACCTAGTTTCTAAAAACTGCGCTAAACACGTAAAGGGAAATTTTCCCATCACAGAACAAAGTAGAAGTTAAAAGTAAAGTTACCAAAGGCTTTCACCACATCATTCTAATCTAAATATGTGAGTGAGACATTTGAGGGTCAGACCCCATTGCTAGCTGTGCTTTGACTTTATGCTGTCATAAAATAATTTGTGTTCTACCTTGAAAATCCTTTGGCTGAGAACTAAAAGGAAGAAAGTATTCCTTTAGGAAGGGATATTGTCTCCTAAAATGAAAGGAAAGTGTGCTGTTAAACATTACTTTATGGGTCCTTGTTCCCAAGTAAACACAGAAAAGGATTTTCTAGCAGAAATTTTCAACTACGAGAGTACCTCTGACTCTAAACATATTGTTGGCTTCCACGGATTCCTACAGGAGCAAGGCACAGATGGCTTATTATATTGAGATTCTTGAAGGGCTCTCTGTATGCTGATGATATTAGTTTAATGCACATGAGTGACATAGCCTAATTTGCAAATAATAGACAACAAGAGCATTTAGTGGTAAAAAAAGAATGCCATTTGGGCTATTAACGTTTTCATTATGGATAATGCAGGATGGTGTGTAAAGTTTGGGGTAAATATGTTTATCTCTGTTAATGGTATGGATGCTTTGCAACAAAGACTTGCTGAATACAAATGGAGGCTGGTGGTGGTCATACATTATGTATAATATTGAAGAGCTAAGGCCACAAAAGCCTGCATTTCCTGGGTAACAAAACATTTAATATAGAAACTACATATATAATTTCACAAGTCAACTCAAGAGGTTAAAACTGATGGATAATAAATTGAAAAAGGGTGGTCTAAAGAATTCATCCTGTTTTATTTTTCCAGTAGACAGGCAAATTATTCATTTCTTTAACTTGTTAATGCTTTAGACTAGAATTATTCTCTAAACAGGGCTGGTGCTGTTTCACAGATCCATAAAATTTTTCTTACTATGCATGTAACATTCATTCCTCTCATTTTTTCAGTTCAAGTAGCAATGCTTCTAATGAAAAATTTTCAAACTAAATGTCTAACAAAATGATTTTGTGTTTCTCTTTCCGAGCGCTGAGGAAATCATGCAGGAAAAGCAAAGAAATCATTCTCTTTTGGGGTGAAAGCATTCATATTTGATAAGTGATTTGAAAGTAAAATGAGATTTTATGTAAACATTTTACATTTTTTATGGACTTATCTTTATTGGTATTCTTTTCAGGAAAGAGTCATTACTAAAAGAAATATGAACATATCAAAAATGTATATGACAAAGTACAGTTATTGATAATTTGTGTTAGAGAAATAAAGAAATCTTGCAAAGTGAATATGAGAAAGAACCTAGTGATAAAAAAACACTTCCAGGGGAGTGGTATTAAAGACAAAAACTAAAAACGTTTTCCTTTATGTGAACATAGTGCTGCTACTTCGAAATACAATCCAAAAAATATAAAGGAGAAACAACAAATTACTTGGAAAAAACAAAACAAAACAGAAAATTCACTAGTAAATCTGTTTTCAGAATGTCATCTATAGCATAATGTGACCCCTCTGAATGGCTGCCAAATCACTGGACTAGAAATGTGGTTATGGGAGCTAAGGCCTAATCTTTGTTGCACATTCTTGCTCCACCCCTGGAATTCTTTTCTACCACATTTAAACCATCAGTTGGCAATTAGTTTAGCATTTCTTATGTACATAGGGGCCCTGGGCTCTAGTGAAATCTCATAAAACTGTTTATAACATACTCCACAGTGGAGAAAAAAGCAAACTGACAAACGACCCCCACCTTTAGCTTTGCACCCTTCTGGCTAGAACTATATATAAAAAGCAGCACAACTATGTTGGTGTAACTGCTGCTGAGAACAGGGCTAGTACATAACCATCTGAGAGAATAACCAAAGCCAGATTGCACTGTTCAGCATTTTGTAGGGAGGCATAGGATTTATACTCAGGGTATAATCTTGGCATATATTAATGCATATTTATTGAAGATCTACTCTGTGCCAGGTACTAAGCTACTCGCTGTGCAAGATGCAAAGATGAATGGAATACAGTTATGTCTTCAAGGGGCTTACAATAAGGAAGGGACCTGAAATATTATACAAACAGCTATCATAAAGGTAAGTCTGATATGAAACTTTGTCTGATATATTCATACACACCTTCAAAGAAAAATAGCTTGAAACTATTACTTTTTGTATATGTTGTGCATCCCAAGGCTTTAAAGATTCAATCTGAAACCAACACCCAAATCCAGAAATGGTCTGGAGCATAAACTCTGCCCAAGACAGGACTCCAAAATTGCCGAGTGCCTCACTGGCCCCTTGATTAAGTTCACCTTCCGGAAGTTTGAATGTGAGACAGGCAGAGAGAGTAAGTTTGTTGGTAATGTGGCTGAAGTTGAAGAAGTAGAGATAGATGCTTACGACGTCACTGTGATAACAGAAAATCAGAATAAGGAGCAAGCGATGATGCGCTCCTGGAGTGGAAGGCAGGGGGATGGCCAGCCGAGCAGAACACTAGAGCTCCCTCTGAGCCTGAGGGGTCCCAAGCACTGCTGTGTCCTGGAATCAGCTTCTGCTCTCCATGGATTTGCCGGTTGGGACGATGGGTCTTTCCTGGGGGCTCTGGGTGTGCCTATTCCTCACACCCTGAGAAGACCCCTCCCAACACAACAAAACATGGGAAGTTTGAAGGGCTACATGCATAGCAGTAGAATCGTTCTGGAAGTTTTGGCATCAGACATTTGGAAGGTTCACAGATACTGGAATGAGTATTGTTGAACGAGAGAAGCGGGCAAAGTACAATGAGAGGTAAGAGGAGAGGAAATTATCCCTTGCTGAGAGAATCAGAGACCAGCCTTCATAGAGACAGTGTCATTTGAGCAGAGCCTCCAAGTCAGACGGTACCTAGCTGGGAGTGAAGGGGGGGACTGACTGCTCCCCAGCATACTCTCTTAAAAGGGGACTTGTATGAGCGCTGTGAATTGTGTAAGATTGTTGAATCACAGACCTGTACCTCTGAAACAAATAATGCAATATATGTTAAGAAAAAAAAAGAAGAAGGTAGCAGGAGGGGAAGAATGAAGGGCGGGAAATCGGAGGGGTAGATGAACCATGAGAGACGATGGACTCTGAAAAACAAACTGAGGGTTCTAGAGGGGAGGGGGGTGGGAGGATGGGTTAGCCTGGTGGTGGGTATTGAGGAGGGCACATTCTGCATGGAGCACTGGGTGTTATGCACAAACAATGAATCATGGAACACTTCATCTAAAACTAATGATGTAATGTATGGGGATTAACATAAGAATAAAATAAATAAATAAATAAAAACCAAAAAAAAAAAGAAGAAGAAGATAGCAGGAGGGGAAGAATGAAGGGGGGAAATTGGATGGGGAGACGAACCCTAAGAGACCATGGACTCTGAGAAACAAACTGGGGGTTCTAGAGGGGAGGGGGGTGGGAGGATGGGTTAGCCTGGTGGTGGGTATTGAGGAGGGCACATTCTGCATGGAGCACTGGGTGTTATGCACAAACAATGAATCATGGAACACTACATCTAAAACTAATGATGTCATGTATGGTGATTAACATAACAATAACAATTTTTTTAAAAAGGGGACTTGTAAGCTGTTTTTCAGGTATTACGTTGTCTCGATAGTTTTTAAAGCTATGATGGAAATAGGGTGGCGAAAACATTACGAAAAGAGCAGTTACAGGGTTGCACTTTTTGAAAGTAGTCACTTCCCCCTAGGTCTTACACCTGGGGCTCTGCCCCTCCCCCTCTCCATTAAGAGAACATGTCTTTGCGAATGCATGAGGGTTAGGGAGGATGCAGACTTGGAAGTCAGAATTACGGGCAGCGGACAAAGTTTCAGTGGTAGGGCAGGAAGGGAAGTAGTTTAGCTTCAAGTCAGCACAAAAAGGGAAATATTCGTGGGAAGTGAGGTTGGAAAAGTAGATCCAGATTTCAACTTTATTCTGTAGGTATTTATACTGTAGGCTTGGATGGGAGGCATTTATGATTTCCAAACAAGGCAGCGGCGCAGGGGTGGGTGGGGGGATGTCCGTGTTGTACTTCAAGAGGGTTCATCTGAAAATAGTGTATGAAGTGGATTTGAAGAGTCAGTAGGGGCAAGTTAGGAACCCAGTGCAGAAGGCCAGGTGAGAGGTGATGTGCAATATGGTCCGTGTAAAACTACATATACTTTACAGTGTTACTATTCAGTATTTGTGTTAGTGTCTTGCATTTATACCCATCTTCATTATTTATTTATTACAGCTCTTTATGGTAAGTCAGTCCCACAGCAATACTACACATCTTTCTTTAATTTATAGCAATGGGATTGCATACAAGTTGCAAAATTCCATAACAGCTTGTTTCTTCAACAGCACATAAGGAAAAATAATAACCATTCCACACATTGTTTACTATTTTGGGTAGAGATGTTACTGAAACCTAATCAGTCCCAATCTTTTTTTTTGTTTTTTTTTACAAAGTAATGCTTTTTTTTCTTCTCTTCTCAGATGCTTTGAGAATTCTTAGATTTGAGAGAAAACCAAAAGCAATCTACTTTATGATGTTGGTTTTATAGGTTAATGTGTCAGAGCGTAACATTGCACATGTCAGGATTTTAAAACTCACATCTCACCATGTGTAATTACACGCATTGCCATGGCCTGCCTCTGACTATCTGAAAGCAAGCTTGTGATGAATGGTTTTCAAGTGTTCTATTCTAGAAATATTTGAGAAAGATGGCCCAACAGTCTATTGATAATGGCATCAGAGCTTTTCTTTCTTCTTTTGCTTTATTTTGTAGGATTTCTGATTTTCCTTAGAAAAAAGAACCAGACCAATGGATTCTCAATTTTTTCCATCTGAGACACAAATGATTGGAGCTAATCCCAGTCATCATACAATCCCATGGGAACTAGTTGCAAATCCTACTCAGGAAAGCATACGAACATTCACTTCAGTTTGGGAAGCATGTGACAGGGTTAAACCTGAACATGAATTAAAAATTTTAAAGTCAGGGGCGCCTGGGTGGCTCAGTTGGTTACGTGTCTGCCTTCAGCTCAGGTCATGATCCCAGGGCCCTGGGATTGAATCCTGCATTAGGCCCCTTGCTCAGCAGGGGGGCCCGCTTCTCCCTCTGCCTGCTATTCTCCCTGCTTGTGCTTGCTCACTCTCGCTCTCTCTCTCTGACAAATAAATAAATTTTAAAGTCCGTTCAAGTATGAAAGACTTTAACATTGGTTAGAAATGACTTATGGATATCCTCACCACTAAACACGTATCAACACCTTGCTTAGTTGGGAGCCCCTAGCCTTGATGATCCTGTCACCAGCAAGTATCACTCAGGGTTGGTAAAGCACACACACAACACACAGCATACTTCCCCACCATCCACACACGTGTGTATTCCCAGCCTTAACTAAACAAAGACCTTTCCCTTTTTCATTCTTACCTTCGTTTTCTGAACTTTGATTTTTCAAACTCTCTCAACAATTACATACAATTGCACAGAATTTACTCTTTGATTTCAGATACAAGTACATTTTTTTTTTTTTAAGATTTTATTTATCTATTTTTGCAAGAGAGAGAGTGTGCACAAGCCGTGAGAGTGGCAGGCAGAGGGAGAAGCAGGCTCCCCGCTGAGCAGGGAGCCTGACATGGGGCTCGATCCCAGGACCCTGGGATCATGACCTGAGCTGAAGGCAGACACTTAACCGACTGCGCCACCCAGGCACCCAATACGAGTACATTTAATAACAACAGATTTTCATTTAAAAAGCTAGATTGGTTATTGAGGGTTTGTTTTGTTTAATTCATTTTCATAAAACTGATTTCAGGCTAATAGGTATCCTAAACCTTAAGGAAAAAACAAGAAATACACAAAATATGTTTGAAGGTAGTTACCTTCTCTCCTATAAAATCATGAGGAGAATTTGCCCTCCGCTCACAATTTATCTATTAACAGAACTCCTTTGGGTAATCCCCCCATTAACTTTTAAAAATACAAGCCGTATCACATTCTGAAACCAGAAAAAAAAACAATTGAGTGGAGCATCCATTTGTCCTTATTTATTGATGTAATAGCTTGTTTTCAGCATGGTTTTTTGGAAGTACATATTAATTTTATTTTAGTATATTTCCTTGGGTTGGCCACAATCTTATCATTCTGACACATGTCAAAGTTCATTTGAGGATTTCTGTAGTTTTTTATTCAACAAATATTTTTTGAGTGTCTACGATGTGTTCTGGTGATGGGAATTCACCAGGGAAGAGAACAGACACCAATCTTAGCTCACATATAGCTTAGTTTCTAGTTGGGGGAAGACAGACCGTGAACAAATAAATAAGTCAAACATATTGTGTGACAGATGGTGATCTGTGGAGGAAAGCAATGCAGATAAAGGAAAGAGAGTTCTGGAGTGGAAGTTGCAATTTTAAATAAGGTGGTCAGGGACCTCACTGAGACCGAGGCATTTCAGCAAAGAGCTGCAGGGAGCGAGAGAGTGAATCCTGTGGTTAACCTGAGGAGAGGAGCCTTCCAGGTAGGAGGAACGCTGGGTACGGAAGCCCTGAAGTGACTGTGTGCCATTCTGTCCGGGAAACAATAGGAGGCCGGGTGGCATTAAAAGCGGGGAGGAGCAGATGTAATTAAGATCCCTAATCACTTGACTGAATTAAAAGGGAAATTACAAAAGAGTGCCTAAAGGTAGGAGAGCCATAAGAAGCAGACAGTGCAGATGTGCTCTCCTGTGAACCTTGAAGCAAACCGCCCTGCTGTGGAGGGGGTCCCGGCAGGCCTCGCAGAGGGCCTCCCCACCACAACCACGAGAACTGAATTCTGCCAACAACCAGTGAGCTTCGAAGAGGACCCCAGCTCCCGATGAGATCACGGCCCTGGCTAACATCTTCACCGCCTTCTCGAGACACTGGGAAAAGCACCCAGTTATGCTCTGCCGAGACTCTTGACCATGGAAACTGAGATAATAAATGTTTATTATCTTAAAATGCTCCGTCTGTGGTACTTTGTTACGCAGTCACAGACATTCATAAAGCTAGCAGAAAGTGACGGGAACCTTTAAAGACAATAGGAATAGCAGATGCTAAGGGGCTGCCACCACCTCTAGCCAGGCTGAGACAGAGGACAGAAAGAAGAGACGCTCTACTTTCCCCTCAACCCCACGACTGGGGCTGAGATCCAGACCTTGTGGGAGAGGGCAGGTGTGGCTCACTGAAAAGCCGAGAAGTTACTGTGGTGCTGTGCTGGTAGGACTTGCCGAAAATCTGCCTTGAGGAACTTGCTGGAAATCTGCCCTCTAGGATAAGAGTCATCAAACTACAGCCTGCAGCCTGGCCCACCTCCTGTTTTTATACAGTCGAGGAGCTAAGAATGGTTTTTGCATTTTTAAAAGGTTGAAAAAAAAATCAAAAGAATATTTCCTGGTATGTGAAAGTTACATGGAAAAAAAGTCAGTGTCTATAAATAAAGTTTTATTGGAGCACAAACAAAAAAAAGAGGAGGAGGATATACTATTAGGAAATGGGGGGGGGCTCCGCATGGGTCATTTTGAGGGTTCTGCCTTTGAATGAGATAGGAAGTTATTAGAGGTTTTGAACAAAGGAGTGGCAAGGTTTTATTGTGACTGACCTGAGCATCAGTGGATGGGATACGATGAGTCTGAAGTCACTTAATGATGACTTCTGGAGAGCCAAGGTGTTTATGGAGCTGAACTAAGATTTAGTGTCTGAGAAGTTTCATAGTTTTGGTTTTTGGGGTTCTTTTGTTTTGTTATATTTTGATAAAGGAAGGTAGGAAGGAAGGAAGGAGAAAGAGAGGCAGGGAAGGGGGAGGAAAGAAGAAAGAAGGAAGAGAGAGAGAGAGAAAGATCAAGTATTGTTGAGATAGTGAGAGTAGAAACTTTGATTATAATATTATCCATACTCCTGATGAGCCTGATGCGTTAAAACAATCTGGGGAATATATACAGATGGTCCCCAATTTACCATGATTCAATTTAAATTTTTTTTACTTTACAATGGTGAGAAGGCCATACGCATTCAGTAGAAACCATACTTTGAGTTTTGAATTTGGATCTTTTCCCAGTCTCGTGATATTCAGTATGATCCTCTCTTGTGGTGCTGGTCAGCGGCAGCCACAGCTCCCAGTCAGCCCTGCCATCGTGAGGGTAAATGACCAGTACATTGACAACCATTCTATACCTGTACACCCGTTCTGTTTTTCACCCTCAGTACAGTATTCAACAAATTACATGAGATATTCAGTACTCTGTTATACAGTAGGCTTTGTGTTAAATGATTTTGCCCAAGTGTAGGCTAATGTAAGGGATTCTGAGCATGTTTGAGGTAGGCTAGGCTAAGCTATGATGTTCTGTAGCTTAGTGTATTCAATGCATTTTCGACTTTCGATATTTTCAATTTATGATGGGTTTACTAGGATATAAGCCCATCATAAGTCAAGGAAGATTTGTGGTGTGTTTACAGTCGTAATAAATACACGATAATTCTTTGTTTTTACTCACAGCTTTTCTTCAAGCCAGGACAAGCCCTGCCACCGTGTCAGTTAAACCATCTGCAAAATGCACAAAAATTGTATTTGGAAACATTCCCTTGGCATTCTGTGAAATTCAATTAAGTAATGTCTGTAAAGTACTTCAAGATCCTGAAGAACACAAAACTGACCTAAAAAAAAGAATTTTCAATTAAGGCAAGGGAGTACATTATTTGGGGCATCTGTTTTACCTTTATATATTATCTTAGTGCTAATTTCTCCCAAATACTAATATCTATAGATACTGTCTAATAAGGACTCAGAGAGCCTGTTCTGAGACATAAAACAAAAATTTTGGAAAAAAGCTAATTAGTGCACTGGCCTTTATTAAATTAATTAAATTATTAAATTACTGCCCAAAAAAAATTTAACAAAAGTTCTTTTGAACAGTAGTTCTCAAAGTGTGGTCCTGGCACCCCTGAAAGTTCCAAGACCTTTTTAGGAGGTCTGCAAGGTCAAACATTTATAATAACACCAAGCTATTATTTTCTTTTTTCATCTTCATTTCTCTTATGAGTGTACAGTGGAATTTTCTAGAGCCTGTTTAATTCTAAATAGATAGAATTCAGGAGCAGATATGAGAATATAGCTTCTTGTATTAAGCCAGACATCACAGAGATTTGCAAACATGTTAAAACAATGTTATTCCTCTGACTACTTTCATGTATTTATTTATTTATTTTTAAAGATTTTATTTATTTATTTGAGAGAGAGAGTGCACGAGAAGGGGTAGGATCAGAGGGAGAAGCAGATTCCCCACTGAGGGAGCCCGATGCGGGACTCAATCCCGGGACTCCAGGATCATGACCTCAGCCGAAGGCAGTCGCTTAACCAACTGAGCCACCCAGGCGCCCCTCTTCTCACTACCTTTAAAGATATAGGTTATTTTTGGGTGCCTGGGTGGCTCAGTTGGCTAAGCGACTGCCTTCGGCTCAGGTCATGATCCTGGAGTCCCTGGATCGAGTCCCGCATCGGGCTCTCTGCTCAGCAGGGAGCCTGCTTCTCCCTCTGACCCTCCCCCCTCTCATGTGCTCTCTCTCTCTCTCTCATTCTCTGTCTCAAATAAATAAATAAAATCTTTTAAAAAAAAAAGAAAAGAAATTAAAAAAAAAAGATATAGGTTATTTTTATAAAAATGGTTTTTATGTTAACATGCAATGAGTTTATTATTATTTGAAGTGAATAAATAAGGAACTCCACAACTTTTAAGTGTGTGAAAGGATCCTAAAATCACAAAGTCTGAGAACCACTGTTTTACTTATTTATTTATTTATTTATTTATTTATTTATTTATTTATTTATTAGAACCACTGGTTTAGAATGTGAGTTCCAAGACAGCAGAAGTTTTTTTGTTTTGTGCATCAATGCACCAAGTAGCCCAAAGAGTACCTAGCATATTAAGTACTCAACAAATACCTGCTAAATGAATACATGAATGAATGGTTACTAACATGTCAGATGAACTAACACGGACTTCTCAAGGGCCTGAAACAAACAGTAATATTTGGGTTGTTGAGGTTTGTACATACATTAGGATGGACTTACTTTATGCATACATTAGAATTATTCATGAAAAAAATTCAGAATAAAGTGAAATAATCATTTATATTTCCATTTACAACCTCTCCATACATTCAAAGACCCCTGATATAAGAAATAATCACCCTTTCATTGAAAACCAAGAAGTTCTTTTGAGTTTTCAGCATCTGAATGACTGGTCCTCTTATCTTTTTGGTACATTCACAAACTCCTATATCTTAGCTTTCACTGGACATTTGACAAGGCAAATAATGTTCCACTGAAACAAGAAAAATTTAGCAAAAAAAAAGCGACTTGCTTCTTTCAACTGAGGACGTATGGATACTAAATTAGAAGCTTGGTCCCAAAGGGTTAATGCCCCTAGGCTCCAGAATTGATGTACAATATATCTAATAACTGCGATTAAGGAGAAAAGACAGAAACTAGGAAATTCAGGCTTGTAATTAATAGTAGTCCAATGAGCACCTCCTTGGAGAACTAGATGAAAGCAATTAAAAAATAATAATCTGACTTTTAATATTTATTTATTTATTTGAAAGAGAGAGAGAGAGAACATGGGTGCACATGAGTCGAGGGAGGGGCAGAGGGGAGAGAGAGAATCTCAAGCAGACTGCATCAAGCATGAAGCCTGAGGCGGGGCTTGATCTCACAACCCTGAGATCATGACCTGGGCCCAAATCAAGAGTCTGACACTTAACCAACTGAGCCACCCAGGTGCCCCCTGACTTAATATTCTTAAAAACAAAACAAGCATTAAATAAAGTTACTATTGCATTAAATAGAAACAAAAGCAAGAGACTTAAATTGATTTGCAAAGACCTCACTTGAGTGGATTATTTGTCCTATTATTTTCTCTATAGCAGCTTATCAGCAAATCTTTATTAAGTAACTACGATGTGCTCAACTCTCCTTGGCTCATAAAATCTGAGAATTCAGTGGTCCCTGGCTCATAACATTTATATTTCATCAGAAGAAGAGACAAGCAAACAAACAACCAAGATAATTTCAGGTATGGTGAACACTAAGTAAAGGAATGAAACAGACCATTGTGTTAAAGGTGACTATTTGAAGGGTAGAAGTGAGGGAACAGGGTGGGGAGCGATGATGTAGACCGGGTGTTGGGGAATCTCTCACTGAAGTGCAGTTTTAAGCCGACACCTGAAAGGCAGGAAGAGGCTTGCTGGCAGGAGCATGCAAATATAGGGCCCCCAAAGAGGTTGGAAGCAAAAGGTGGCTAGCGTAGTGGGAGCCCAGAAAGGAGAAGGGTCCTACATGGTGTGGTCAGAAGCCACATGAAATAGCTTGAAGAAGTTTGAATTTTATTTTTGAGTGCAATGAAAAGCCTTTGAAGAGTTTGATCTTGTCATGTGATTCAGTTTGCATTTTGAAAAGAATCTGGCTGGCTGCTTCATGGGAAATGGATTGCAGAGGGGCAAGAGTAGAAGCAAGGAGACCCATTAGAGATGACTGTCCCCCTGGGACAGGGACAATGGATGGCAGTTTGGACTGCAGTGGTGGCAGTGAAGAAGGGGATAAGGGAACAGACAAGGGATCCATGTGCTCTTTGTTTAAAATTATGCATAACACTTGTCTGGCTTATAGGAGGAGTTTGACAAATGGTAGCTTTTAATGTCACTGCTGGATTCTTAAGCAAGAAGCTTGCAGAGATTAACGAATTTATTCTAGCTCACAGAACTAGTAAATTCAGCCAGTGCACCGTTCCCACTGTCACTGGGTACTCTCAGCCATCCACAAAACACCTTACCTGCGGTCTTTTTCCTTCCAATCTTTTCTGCATTTAGCTGCCATTCTGTTCATCCTCGAACATTGCTTTCAACATGTTTATCTTGCTGATAAGCACATTATATGTATTCATGCAGTTATTGAGTAATTGCAGTGAACTAGGCTTGCATGGGGGGCGTTGGTGTTCACACACCTAAGATAGGGGTTTTGCCTCGGGAATTTTAGAATTTACTTGGGGAGACATGATTAACGCAAATGAAATAATAGAGAGACCAAAAAGAGAATGGCATAATTAACAAAGCTTTCATAAAGGATGTTGAAAGAGAAAGCATTTTAGTAAAGAGAGAGACAAAAAATGCTAGGTGAAAAGAGAAGCAAAAACAACATGCTGATTTTGTGGCACAGAGTGGGGATGTGCTTGAGAGGAGAGCATCTGCTCTGGGAAGGTGGAAGACAAAGTGGCAGGGCAGGATGGTGCCAGACCGTGCATGTAATCAAAAGCTGGGCATCAAGGATTTGGACCTGATTCAGCTAGGTATAAAGCGTTATTAAAGATTTGTAAGCAAGATTCAGTTGGAGTGAAGGCTTTGCTGGGACCAATGATCATTTCTCCCTCTAATTTCAAAGATAATTATCATCATCTTTAGGTACTCATTAGGTACTTAGCTTGTAAGTCTTTGCACTTTAAAACTCTATAATCTGTAGGGCTGCAACCTGTATGGAAAAGGTGCAGAGTAAATGTTTGATGATGATGAAAAGACATGTGGAAGGAAGATTAATTTGGTAACAGCATATGGCCTGAATTGAAAAGAAGAAAGCCAACAGGTAGGAAAATCATGAGGAAGTTGTTTCAGAAATATAGGCGTGAAGGAAGGAATGTGGAAGAGACAGATATGAGAAAATACTCAGGAAGTAGATTTCAAAGGAACTGAGCCAATTTGAATGTGGAGTGGGTTGAAAATTAATTTAAGTCTTCAAATCTAAGTGTTTTGAAGGGCCATGATGCCACTCAGGTAAGATGGAATAATTGGCAGAGGGAATTGGTTTGGGGGAATAAGGTGAAGAATTTAGTTTTGGACAGGCATCCAAGATGATGACAGGACATTCACTTAGAAATGGCCTAGGAATTTGGCTAGATGAGAATGAAGTGACTATGTAGAAACAGGGCTGAAGTTTTGTTATAATTTTATTCACTTCAGCAGGTATTTATAGAGGCACTACTATGTGCTAAGAGCTATGGGATATAGAGTTAAATGAGGCAGAGACTTTGAGGAATTAACGTAACGGGGGAAAACAGATGTGCGAAAGGGAATATAAAGCCTAATGAAGTAAGTGTCCAGAGGAGATTATATACTAAGAAAGTGAATTAAATGGCACTTATTAGGACACAAATTTCCCACTAGAGAAAACTGGAGAGTCTGTGAAAGCACCCGTAGGTAGCTCCTTCTGCTTAATCTTTCCTGCTCTGTGTCCTGCTACTCTGGCCAAACTGTCTGGATTCAGGACTGGCCCCCAAGTGAAGGCAATCGTTTCAAAGTCAGGCATGAAGAAGACCCACCACCAATCAGGTGGCCCATCAGGAAAATTTGTCCCATAAAAGCCCTTCTTATCGAATAGTGAATGACAGATACATTTCGATCCTCTTGCTTGGGATGTTTTAAATGTAAGTCACAGAGAGTAGTCACTAGAAGCAGAGACAGCAGTAGAAGTTGGGACTGTATATGAGAAAGAAGCAGAGAGATGCTGATTCAAGAGAATGGCAAAATTACTAGAGCATGGGCAATAGACGCTTGTTAGTGAGGGGATGAGCAAGGCACCAGAGCCTGTTGCAGGATCCTAAAAACTGCAGTTGATTTCTGGAATCGACAGTAGTTCTGGCCGATGATATGTTTTTCTAAGGTTTCCTTCTTTCCTTAAAATAAGCCCTCAGCATTCATAGTGCTCTGAACATGTCCCGGCACTTTATAGCTCATAAGAGCCCAGCTAGCACAAAGGAATTTCTATTGTTTGGGCTTTCATTATATCTGCAGAAGAGGGTATCTTGTGAAGGATAGGTCAGTGTGATCTTCATAAAGCATGATCAAGGGACGCCTGGGTGGCTCAGTCGGTTAAGTTTCTGCCTTTGGCTCAGGTCATGATCCCAGGGTCCTGGGATCGAGTCCAGCATTGGGCTCCTTGCTCAGCGGGGAGTCTGCTTCTCCCTCTGTCTGCTGCTCCCCCTGCTTGTACTCTCTCTCTCTGACAAATAAAATCTTAAAAAAAAAAAAAGTATGATCAAAAGGATGTTGACAAGGACACGTGTGTATGTGGCTGCCTTCCCCAAAGAGTGTAAGAGTAGAGGGTAAAAACCTCAATTACATCTCAGAGCAAACCTCGAATCCCCGTTTATGCTTTTTGCTGTTCCCTCTCTCTTTTCCTATTGTGATCACAGTAGAAGTCTGTGGGCTTGTCCTTGGGGAGAGCAGAGAAAAGGAGAGCCATGGAGACTATTCAGTGCAGGCACCAAGCTTAAAGAAGAAAACCCCAGAAGACAGTAGACAGTGTAGCTGCCAAGAGCCACTGAGTGTCAAGATCAGAGTTTCTCAGTGTACAGACTGCTCACCACCAGTTTAGGATCACCTGATTTGTTAAAAAAAAAGATTTCTAGATCACCTTGCCCCACCTGAATGGAATCTCTGGGTGAGCGGCCTAGGAACTTGCATTTTCCTAAGTATGCAAGGTGCTTCCCTTTGAGACCCACTGCTGTGAGCCCTGTGTCAAGGAAAGAAAGAGAGTTCTGGCGTCTGAGCAAGAACTCAGGACTGAAGGATGGAAAAGTTTGGCTCAGCATAGGCATACATTGCTGTAGGAGTGAAAAGGAAAGAGAGAAGGTGTGTGAGGTAAAGCGGGAAGATAGGGTGCACAGAACAGAGTGGCATGCAGGTTTGCTCTGGGAATCACGAGCCTAGATGATAATTGAGACCATGGAGATGGATTAGGTTTCTGCTAATGCCAGAATTTTCACAATCAGCATAAAAGTGCTATATAAAGCTCTCTCCTCCTCTTTATTTTAGTCCTTGTTAGATTTATGGAGCACCAACTACAGGGAGAACATTGTATTAGCAGCTGTCAAGGAAAACAAGAGCGTATCATGTACTTGAAGTTGGACAAAATAAATCTGTAGTTTATACTTAAAAGCGACTACAAAGCAACATCCAAGTAAGTGCAAATTCATTCATTTAACAAAAACTCATTGTGTCCATTATGTGCAGACACTTTCCTTGACTCCACAGGGTGTGGTTTATCAGAAGGTGACCTGGGTGAGTTTAAAGGCATTTTTTTGAAAGAAAGTGAAAACAGATTACTGAGAGTTTAAGATACTCTAAGTAAGGATTTAGAGTCACAGAGTCCAGAGGGAGGGTACATAACTTCATTCATTCAACACTCCATAAATATTTATTAATGCCTATTGTGTTGTAGACACTGGAAATACAGCAGTAAGTAATAGACAAAAATCCCTGCCCTCCTGGAGCTTAATATTCTGGTGGAAGAAAGACAAGAAAGCATAATAAATAGGTTATATAGCATATTAGAAAATGGTGTTTTGGAAAAAAGAAAGCAGGAAGAGAAACAGGATTGGGGGGGAGGGAGAGATGCAATATCAAAGATGATCTTTTGGGAAAAACTCGTTAGAAGGAGACGTTTATAAGTCTCCTATAAGGGGACACCTGGGTGGCTCAGTCGTTAAGCGTCTGCCTTCAGCTCAGGTCATGATCCCGGGGGTCCTGGGATCGAGCCCCGCATCGGGCTCCCTGCTCAGCAGGGACCCTGCTTCTCCTTCTCCCTGTGCCTGCCATTTCCCCTGCTTGTGCTGTATCTCTGTCAAAAAATAAAAAAAAAAAAAGTCTCCTATAAGATCTGTAATTGTCAGGAAGATCTGTGGCTATGTAGTGGACATGTGTTCTGTTAGGAGGCAGCAAGTGCAAATTCCTCCACAAGAAGCCTGCCTGGCATTTGCGAGGAACAGCCAGGAACCCGTGTGTGTGTGTTTGTGTGTGTGTGTGTGTGTAAGTGAGGAAAGGGGTAATAGAATAGAGTTCAGAGAGGAAAGGGGTGAAGGGTGTCACATAATCTAAGGCCATAAGACTTGGGAGATTTTTGCTTTTCTGTTAAGTGGGATGGAAGCCACAGCAGGATGGGAGACTCTAGAGCTGGGAGCAGAGGAGTGAACATGATCTGACATGGATAGTTCATTTCAGGGGGGGACCTTGGGCCCAATTTTTAACCTCTCTAAATTTGTTTCCTCATCTGTAAAATAGTGAAAAGTATTCGTCCTCATAAGGTTGTTGTGATGATTAAATAAGATGATATGTACAAAACATTGAGCAACTGCTTGACACAGAGTAGGCACATCCTTTTCCCTTCCCTGTCTTCCACTTCCTCTCTTCTCTCTTCCACCTGGTACCAGGTGCTAGGAGAGAAAGACCAGAATAAGCCTTGCAGGTGACAGCCCACCTAAGGGGTAGGAAGAGAAGGGTGACAGTTGGTTTAAGGCCTATGTTAAGTGACGTAATAGTTGGGATTTAAAATAATCATTTTATTGTGTTTTACGATGTGGACTAGAGAGACAGAACTGGAAGCTGAGACTCAGATAGGTGGTTCTATTAGATGCAGACGCCCGTCTGCCAGGCCTCAATCTTGAAAACTCACACGAACAATTTACCTCTCTAGGTAGTTTATCAGACTCTGGGTTATGCTAGCAATTTTAATTGTTCTTTTGTTAAACGTGTTAACTCCCTGAACGTTAACTGATTAATCTCGGTCTTCTAATTAATGTTTGAGTGATTCTCCTCAGGTCTAAACTATCAAGGGCACTTAAACACAGTTTGCCTTCTGTTTGTGCCCTCATGGGCAATAGGCACATTTGAGGTCGCTGTTTAGAATGACCTGTGACGACTCCCAAACATTCATAAAAACAACAACAAAAAACAACAGACCTCCTCCGCGTTAAGATTAACGATGAAAGCCTATGTCATGTCTGTTTGGGCTTGGGGCTAGGTTCCCAGCCCCCGGTGTTGAGGCTGGTAATCACCAAGCCGTGGTCAGAAAGCCCCTGGGTGGGGAACCGTCTGCCTCACGTCTCCCTAAGTCACCGAAGTCGCCTCCCACATTTGGTGACTGCATTGTTTATTTACTTGCAGTAAATGACAGTAAACGAACAAGCCCGAGCGGCGGCGGATTTCCCGCAGCTTCGCGCAGGAGACCAGAAGGGGTGCGGCACAGTGGCTCACGGAGCCCCCGGCGTGCGCGTAGCCCGCCACCCGCCCGCCCGCCCGCCCGGGGGCGAGTCTGCCGCTGCGGGCTAGGCTCTGCGGCGAGAGTCCGGAGGCGGGCCGCCGCGTGGGTCCCGCGGTCCCTCCTCCCCGCCCCGCCGAGGCGCCGCCCAGACCCCCCTGCCCTGCCGGCCCGGCTCCCCCACCCCTCGCCGCCCGCCACCCCTTCCCCCGCCGGCCCGGCCCCCTCCTTCTCCCCGGCAGCGCTCGCAAGGATCCCTCTCTTCCCTCTTCCCACACCGCCCTCAGCCGCTCCCTCCCCGCACGCGGGTCTGTAGAGGAATCGAGCGCCGCGCGCATCGATAGCTCTGCCCTCTGCGGCCGCCCGGCCCCGAACTCATCGGTGTGCTCGGAGCTCGATTTCCCTAGGCGGCGGCCGCGGCAGCGGAGGTACAGCGGCGGCGGCGGCGGCGGCGGCGGTGGCGGCTGCCCGGCCAGTACTCCCGGCCCCCGCCATTTCGGACTGGGAGCGAGCGCGGCGCAGGCACTGAAGGCGGCGGCGGGGGCCAGAGGCTCGGCGGCTCCCAGGTGCGGGAGAGAGGTACGGAGCGGACCACCCCTCCTGGGCCCCTGCCCCGGTCCCGACCCTCCTCGCCGGCGCCGGGCGGGGCCGGCGGCGAGTGAATGAATTAGGGGTCCCCGGAGGGACGGGGAGGGGGCGCGGGCGCTGAGCCCCAGCGGGCGAGCGGACCGGGTGGGGGTGTCTGCAGGGGGAGGCGCGGGGACGCAGCGACGCGGGGAGTGAGGAATGGGCGGTGCGGGGCTGAGGAGGGTGAGGCTAGAGGCGGCCGCCGCTTGTGCTGCTTCCTGGACGGGGAACCCCTTCCTTCCTCCTCCCCGAGAGCCTCAGCTGGAGGCGGCCGGGGGAGAAACTCGCGGGCTGGGCGGGCTGCCCCTCGGGGCGGTCGGGTGCGGTGGAGGTTACTCCCGATGCGCTCCGATCTCCCCTCCCCCTCGCCGTCCTTCTCTCTCTCTCTCTCATTCTCTCTCTCTCTCTCTCTCCCCCTTCGCTCCCGCACCTCTTCCTCCCTTCCCAGCCCTCTGCTGCCTCGGTTACTGCCTTCTCCGCTGCATCTAGCATCTCTAGGACGAAGGTATAAACTTCTCCCTCGAGCGCAGACTGGACGACGGATAGTGGTCCCTTCCAGTGTGTAGGGGGTATATGAGTAATAGGAGAGGTCACGTTTTGGAAGAGCCTAAGAAAGTGCTTAGAGACCACTGTTTGTGGTTATTGTGTTTGGAAAAAATGCATCTGCAGCCGAGTTCCTGACTGCTCCCCTCCCCCATGTATGGGCTGTGACATTGCTGTGGCCACAAAGGAGGAGGTGGAGGTAGAGATGGTGGTGGAAGAACAGGTGGCCAACACCCTACAACGTAAAGCCTGTGACTTAGTGAAAAGGAAAAAGTTAATCCCAGAAGGTCTGTTTTGCTTTGTCAAGTTAAAACACAGAAAACCCGCAGAGCAGAAGCGGGGCTTTTTCCTTGCTAGTTGAGTGTAGACAGCAATAGCTAAAATCGTACTTAAAGTTTAATTTGTCTGTTCTTGTCCTTTCCCCTGTCTCTTGTATATTACCTTTATCCTTACAAATTTGACCGCCGTCCCAAGAGTTATTACAGTACTCCTAAATAGCACTCATGTTTTTTGTTTTTTTTTTTTTTTCCAAACTGACTTGCAAGAGGAGTTAATTGTAGCAATCTTCCAGCCAACTGCCTGAAATACTCTTAGGCATGTGCATGCTTTAGCTGAAGTCCTAAGCTAGCATTTTTAACTCTTGACATTTATCAAAACAAGGGTTAAAATAGAAAGGTATTTTCTAATTTTTATACAATATACATGTTATATTTGTAATGGAAAAAAAATCATTGAAAAAGAAATTACAAAGGGAAAAATTCTGTTCCTAATCATGTCAGAATCAACCATATGAGTGATGTCACTCTTAGGTGACTAAGGTCCAAAATGCTGACTCGACCATGAGATAGACTATAGATATCAAATATGGTTGATATCAACATACTGTTTACTTTGAGACTGTAGCCATCCACAGGCATACTTGATTTTAAGAGACCGTAGATGAGAGGATAATTCAGTTTTATGACAAAAGTGGTTTTCTTTTTCCCTTAACAAAGTGTTGGGTTCTAGTCCCACTTGAGCCTCCGTAGCTATCTTAGCTTTGGGTGAGGGGCTCTTTCTGGCCTATGATCTTCAGTAAGTCTCCTTGGGAACCCAGTTCTCGCTAGTGGATTTAAATATACTTGGTTTCTAAAATAATTCAGGGATTTTTTTTTTTTTCCAGAAAGAACAGCTGCATAAACAGGTAGACCAGAAGGTGTGTGTTTCTCAGCACTCACACAGTTAAGCTCTATAATCTCTTATCTGTTCACAGTATCTCCTAGGCTAGCAAACTTTTTAGCTGCAAGGACGCCTTATACTCTTGAAAATTATTGAAGATCCCTATATGGGGTATGTCAATATGTACCATAATACAAATTAAAACTGAGAATTTAAAAAATTGATTAATTCATTTAAAAATAGAAATAATAAGCCTATTACTTGGGAACATAATAGCATTTTTATGAAAACTTTTTCAAAACAAAAATTAGAATAGTGGCATTGTTTCACATTTTTGCTAATCTCTTTAACTATATTGCTTAATAGAAGACATCTGCATATCTGCTTCTGCGCTCACTCTATTGTGATCACATCTGGAAAACTACACTTGTTAACGAATAAGAGTGGCAAGGGTAAATAACATTGCAGTAGTAATGGTATTATTAGTATTATTGGTTTTCGCCTCTTGGACCCCCCCAAAAGTTTTAGGAATGCTGCTGGATTCCTGGACCACAGTTTGATAACTAGTGTTCTAGGCTACCCAAATTGTTTTAGGCGGTGGGATAGGCAGGGAGCTAGAGTACATTTTGGTGTGATTCTCCTCATTGTTCCCCATTTCCTATTGCCTGTATTTGGAATAAAAAAGTGGGAGCGAACAGGATAAGATACATGCTTGGGAGAGGCTGCCTAGGTGGCCTAGCAAATAAGGCTAGGTGGCACAAAATAGGCCAGGGGGGCTGTAATATAATAGTCTTTGATACAACAGTTGTCTAGCCTAACTGTTCTTTGTGAGAAGACTCAGGAATAGTGTAAGGAAGTAATGGTTAGTATGTTATCATTTGGAACTTTTTGGGGGGGGCGCTTACTTGGATAATTCTTGGTCTTCAGTTAATAGGATACTGCATGCACTATAGTGTTTATATTTGCACATTCATTAATTTAGAATAACTTATCCTGTAATTATTGTGAATTTACTGCCATTCTTTAGTTCAATCCTTATTTTTAATAATGTAGTTATTGTAGTTATTGGGGGGAAAGAAGATAAAATTAAATAAATTCACTCTATTTCAAAAAGTTTGAAACAGCTGATTAAAAAATATTTTCTGTCTTGAGCTGTCAACTTATAAGTTGCCAATATTTATTTCAATTGTTGAGAGACTATGTACAAGAAGCAGAGAGTAAAAGTCACTGAGAAGTATTCACTTACAGCTTTTAAAATTCCTCTCATTAAAAGCAGTGCTTATCTTTAAATTTTATATACTTACATTTTTCTGGTGCAAAGTGCTTTTTTCAGCACTAATATAGGATTATATATTGTGACAGATGATGAAGTCACCCATACTGAATTGTTCAAAATTCTTAAAATTCTTTTAGTTACCCAGCAGATATTTTACATATTTTACAGATTGAAATGTTATCAGATCTGCTTTGGTGTCTCAATTTTTATTTCCCCACTACACAATCCAGCTTTATTTGTCAGTCTTCCCTTCAGCCCCCAACTGACTCTTGTTAACTCCAGGAGAACTACTGTGAGGATGCTTTTAGAAAAGTTGTCTATAGCTGTTGGCTCTGACAAAGGCACTCAGCATATCCACTTGTAACTCTTAGGGGCCAGAGTCAACTAGGAATACTGTAGAAGTAGCTGTCAACAAGTTTTGTGTGGGTGTGTCCACAGGGTATAGACACTTGTATTGAGTGAAGTCATGGCATGTTCCTTTGAGAGCCATTAACTGCTACAGAACAGCAGACTGGCTATTTAGATAGAACAACCTGAATATAAGATAAAAGAACTTTGTACTCTGAATGCATTTTCTCAAATGTTGATGGGAGAGTTTGTAAACGAAGTGCAATTCATTACAGTACTCATCTGTAGTCAACTGAAGTTTTCATCACTGAATTTGGTGAAGCATTTTGAAATAATTTTTTTATATAAGGGTGAATTTGTGTTAAAAGGTATTGATAGAGTGGGTTATATTAACCCATGTTCTAATTTATATTAACCACATGTTCTAATTTAGTCACATTTTCATTATTTTTATTATAAGGCCTGCTGAAAATGACTGAATATAAACTTGTGGTAGTTGGAGCTGGTGGCGTAGGCAAGAGTGCCTTGACGATACAGCTAATTCAGAATCACTTTGTGGATGAATATGATCCTACAATAGAGGTAAATTTTATTTTAATATTATGCATATTGATTTGTGCAGGCCCATTCTTTGGGTACAAAAAGAAGGTTTCTTTGACCATTTTTTGTGACTTCTCATTACAAGGCAATTATACTGAAAATGATTTTACCAAGTTTTCTGAAATGTACTTGGGTTCCATGGCTTTATTCTGAAGTTATATATACAACCAGAGATTTGGAGAGCCCTTCTTCTCTCTAGAGAATATTAAGATGTATAACGTTCGTTCTACGTTAGTATATGTCTTTTTTAATTGTAAGTGTATCTCAGAGTTCGGTGAGAGGGTAAAAATGTGAATTTACATCTTACAAATTCAAACAGTCATTAAAAAAATGGCTATTTTTATGGGGTTTTTTTGCTATTTTATTTTTTTTTAAACGATTTTATTTATTCATTCGAGACACAGAGATACAGAGAGAGTATGAGCAGGGGGAGAGGCAGAGGGAAAGGGAGAAGCAGGCTCCCTGCTGAGCCAGGAGCTCTATCCCAGGACCCTGAGATCATGACCTGAGCTGAAGGCAGACGCTTAACCATCTGAGCCACCCAGGCGCCCCTTTTTTGCTATTTTAATGTCACATACAGGTTATAGTTGAATTGTACTGGTAAAATGTAATCATTTGGTGATTGGTTTTTAAAAAAACCACTTAGGGGCGCCTGGGTGGCTCAGTCGTTAAGCACCCGCCTTTGGCTCAGGTCATAATCCCAGCGTCCTGGGATCGAGCCCCACATCAGGCTCCCTGCTTGGTGGGAAGCCTGCTTCTCCCTCTCCCACTCCCCCTGCTTGTGTTCCCTCTAGCTGGCTCTCTCTCTGTCAAATAAATAAATAAAATCTTAAAAAAAATAAAATTAAATTAAAAAACCACTTAATTAGTAGCATTTTCCGTTTTCTCCTCACATTGAAGTAGGGGAGAACCTACAGCTAGCTACTGATACATTTTAAAATCTCATTCTTTGTGTATTTTATATCTGTATCTATTATCAGATGCTATATAAGGGCACCACTATCAATCCCTACCTTTGTTTTGCAGCCCTCTTTTAATTTACTCAAAGAAATGTTAGAATTGCTTTTATTACAAATTGATTAATAAATGATTTTTTAAACTTTTTTAATTTCATGAAAAATTGCCAAAGTAAAGGCCAACAGCAAAATAATAGAATAAAGGCCTGCAAGAGACCTTGAGAGGTCACGTAATATTTCCTACTGCCTTCTGGCAGCACTATACTCAGATTATCTCAAGCAGATAAGGATTTATTTAATCCTAAAGACCTGCAGGAGGGGATGGCACATCACTGTCCTTGTTAACTCACTTCCAGATTGTAATTATGAACGTATTTTACACATAATCTGAATATTCATGTTAACTGCAACATCAATGGAGATGGAAATAAATATATCACCTGTCTTTGAAATAGACTTATGTTGTTAGTTTATTTCTTAGACTTACTATCCCAGGTTAAGCAGTCCTAATCCCTTAGCTTTTATTCTGGGTCTGCAGATCATATCATTTTTTTAATCAGCTCTGAAGAATTTCCCAGAACTTTCTCTGAGTCTCTCGCTGTGGAATCTGGAACAGGTTAAGATGCCCTGTTAAGGGACTGTGCTGTATGATGTCTTCAAGAACACTTTGACTGCATTGAGGTAGATTCTGAGGGCACTGGTGGCCTTGGCAAGATGTTTATGCAGTTAGAACTTTGAGGATTGATTAGACAGCTTCATAAGGAAATGTCAAATATTTTTGGTACTGCAGGAAAAAAAAGAGAGAAATAACGCTTATTTGCAAAGATATGATTTAAACCTAGCCAGCTTTTATTTGGCATGAGGAAAGGGGAAGAGTCTAACTGAAGTGGACCACCTGTATAATAGTCTTCTATATTTTCTCTTGACAAGTCAGTTCGGTGCTGTATGATGGTTTTGTTTTTTTCTTTTTTTCTTTGAGGAGGATTAAATAGTTCACCCAATTCGAAAACCAGGGTTACTTGGCATACTCCATTTAGATCAGAAGTAAAAGGAAGTTTTAATAGAATTCAGATTAAACACGGAAGTTTTCCTGGGATTTTGGAAGGTGATTTTAGCAGAAGTGCTCTCCATCTTCTTTGAAAGTCGAGGGTTTCCATTACACTCAGTTTCCTATGTGCTGTACAAGATAATGTGATAAAACATGTTGGGAAGCCTTTCTGTCAGAATTGTTAAAGTACAATATAAATCTAAAATAAAGCCAAAAGTTAATCCTTTGAGTGAAGGTAGAAAAAGTTTATAAATTCAAGCCCCTAACTCTGATTATGATTTCTGCCAGACCAGAAGACTTGACTCTGGGAAACATTGATTACCTGTGAACTTTGAAACTTTGACATTCCCTCACTAGTTTAGCTGTCTGGGAAAAGCTATCAGAGATCGTCTCTTGTCTTCCAAATTATAGTGAGTCTTAGGGAACTGACACATTAAATTCTTGGTGTAGTTCAATTACAAGAAAGACAAGGTAATTTAGTAGCTTATTTTAATAAACAGTGGTTAAGCAAAAATGCTGACTTGATTTTTTATAATAAAAAGAGTTTAAAAAGGAGATTTGGGGATATCACTACTGCTATTAGATTTTGATTGGTGAATAATGTAGGTCAAAGAGAAAGTGAGGGAGAACATAGACTGCACATTTGGAATTCTCATCAGTTTTCCTGAACTAAAACAAATGGAAAGAATTTTTTAAAAAAATTAAAGAATGCCATTTTCTAGTGGTTTAGAATTTACAAAGATTTATACTAGGAGGTAAATAAAGAAGGTGGTCATTTTTTCTTTCATTTTATAGATAAAAATGGTCTCTGAGAGGTTGTAACTTGCCTGAGAATACTTAGCTAGTAAATAGTGGACTTCTAAGTTTGCTGAGACCAAGTTAAGTGGGATTTCCACTATACCCTTCTATATACAACTTTAAAAATGAGAAACTAGTCTTTAAGCTAGGAAGATATTTAATATTGGAGGCTGATTCAGATTTATCGACATACCAAAATTTGAACTTAGCTTCCTCTCCAATGGCATCTTAATGGCAGAGATATGATATAAAATTAAATGGGTGTGATGCATAGATAGATCATGCTTATATTTGAGGCTGTGCACATGATAATCAGCTTCTGTTCTGAAACATTTTACCTTTATCTTTTGTGAAGTTCACCAAAGAGTTCCAGAAGAGTTCTGTTAATGTGACACTTATAATTCAGTCTAAGTATTATGCCCTTCTTCGATGAAAGTTTCCTACTCAGTAAGGATGATGGATTCTTGATTGGATTGATTTGTTCCGACTTTATTGCTCTGAGCTGTGGAGTATGTATTCAAGATTTATCAGTTTCTTCTTTTACTTTTTCATGTTAATTATGGAATTTATTTTACTTGCTGAATAAGGTGTAATAGCTAGAACATTTGTACTATTAAACCAGTATTGAAGAATGGTGTGAGAAAAGCACTGTATAATGTTGAAAGCCGTTATTTTTCTGGTTTTATACTTATGTAGCAGTAGTTATCAATGAGGGGTGGGTGACTTTGTTTCCTGGGGACATTTGGCAAAATCTAGAGATATTTTTGGTTGTTAAATCTTGCAAAGGGGCACTGCTACTGGCATCTGTGGAGGCAGGGATGCTGCTAACCTAAAACTACGGTGCACAAGACAGCTCCCACAACAAATGAGCTGGCCTCAAGCGTCAGTGGTGCTGAGGTTGAGACCCTCCTATGTGTTATATAAAGCTGTCAACATCTCCCTCAACTTGAAGTCTCTGAATAAGGTTTATGGTAGAGACTCTAACATAGCACAGATTTAAATTTTACCTTTTCTAAACTAATAGTATATTAGTTTAGCTGATTCTAGCGTCCTATTAAAACATTGTTTTTAAAATAAAGTACACAGTAATTTTGTAAATGCATTTCTCAAGGCTTTGGCCAGCTCTTCCCCCCCTTTCAAGTGAGTGCCCTCTGCTGGTCAATTTATTTGCTTTTATAATAAGTGACAATGAAATACCAGGTTTGGGTATTTTTCCTATTTAAACTGTGTGTATAATCAATTTATAAATATGTAAGTTTTATTTAGAAGTCTGATTTTATGTAATTTTTAAAAATCTAAAGTGTCAGTTTTATTCTCTGCTAATATTAAGATTACTGTGTGAACTAGTTAGGCCTAACTAATTAAATATGTAGGTGAATATTTTTAACTAAGAAAGGAAATGTGGCAGTGAAGGAGAAAATGGGGTGGTTCCATTGTTAACCCTTACTGAGGTTACTTTGTCTGAGGGACTGGGAATAAAAAGTGGCACTTTGACTCTGAATTTCTTTACATGCACATAGGAGCTATGCTACAGAGTTCAAAGCTTAGCGATGTGTTACATGGAATGTTACGAAGGGCCTATTGGAAAGTGGTAATTGTGACAGTTCACATTGTATAGATTTTTTTACAGTACTGTAGAATAGTCGTGAGCACCTGATTTTTAGAATAAAGTAACACAAAATGCAGGCCTTGTATTTAGGTCAATTTAAGAATAAGTATTTATTTAATAATAATAACTGCTTATTTAGACCTGAATGTTAAAAATTATCAGACATATTTTATTCTTACTCGGATTTTTATAAATACAAAGCTTTACAAACATAGAAATGAAAGTTGGTAACAGAAGTAAGTGAAAGGAAAAAAAATATTTTTATGATTTGGCATCTCTTAAGATTCTGGTTTTAAGAAGATTCTGGCTTTAACAACACGACCAATTCCTTAATTCCATAGTAATTATTCAGTGCCCACTCTGTACCATACAGGCTTCCTAGGGGCTGGAGATACTTTGAGAAGCAAAAGGGACCAGATCGCACTGCCTTCATGAAGCTTACTGGCCTTAAATGTATTTTGAAGAGCAGTGCTTCTAGACAATGATCCTAATTCTATTTAATGTAATTTAGAGGCTTTGTGCTTTAGGAGGGCATTAGATTTCTTGCATCTCCTTTAACTGTATTGTCACAGAGTGCCTAGGTTTATAGGCAGTTACATTATTGTAATCTTAATAAAATTAGTAGAAATGGGTAGTAAAAATAACATATTTGAGAGGATTAAGTAAGGACACAGTGCTTATGTTAGGTAATTTTTCAGCTTCTTATTTTGAAAACTTCCAACCTATGGAAAAGTAGTGAAAAGTAATACTGTGAATACCTGATAGCCTTAAACAGGTTACATTGATTATTTGGTTAAGGCGATGTCTATCAGTTTTCTGTCGATGTAAAGGTATCTTCTTTTTCTTTAGTATGTACCCTATGGGGAGATGCTTTGAGACTATAAACTATCCTATTCTCCAACATACTTGCACTCAGTGGGATATAGCATCCACTGATAATTCTTGACAGAATAAATTACTACAATAGTGATTGCAGAATGGTACGTCATCTTATAACCCTGTCATTACTTCTACACTTCTTTTAGTTAACATCTACCATAGATTTTTTACTTACTTACTTACTTACTTATTTATTTATTTATTTATTTATTTATTATTTATTATTTGACAGAGAGAGAGCACAAGCAGGGGGAGGGGCAGAGGGAGAGGGAGAAGCAGACTCCCCACTGAGCAGAGAGCCCAACATGGGGCTTGCTCCCAGGACCCTGGGATCATGACCTGAGCCGAAGGCAGACGCTTAACTGACTGAGCCAGCCAGGCGCCCCAACATCTACCATAAATAAGGGCTCTCTCTTTTCTCTCCCTTGTTTGTTTTTTTCTTATTTGTATTAGTGTGGACACATGGATTCTTTTTTTATTCAACATATTCAAGTCTATTACTGTACTTTATTTTTTGATCTCAGATTTGTTTTCTTTTTTTTTTAAGATTTTATTTATTTATTTGACAGAGAGACAGCGAGAGCAGGAACAAAAAGCAGGGGGAGCGGGAGAGGGAGAAGCAGGCTTCCTGCCGAGCAGGGAGCCTGATGTGGGGCTCCATCCCAGGGCCCCGGGATGACCTGAGCCGAAGGCAAGTGCTTAACGACTGAGCCACCCAGGCGCCCCTCAGATTTGTTTTTGATATGGCCAGTAAATCCCTTTCAAGCTGGCCTCTGTATCCTTTTGACAGGCCTCCATCAGCTTCTGAGCTCTTTCTTATTTTCTGGCACAGTGTGTTCCAGGTGCACGTTGTACTTTCTGTGTCTTCACCCTGGATTCAGCCATTTGTCCTAGGAGTCCTAATTCCTTTTGGTGGGGAATGGTATTTAGAAATTAAGACCCAGATGTTAGAGGGGTGCCTGGCTGCCTCCATGGGTGTGGAGATTAAAGAAAAAAAAAAAAAAAGACCTAGATGTTAGGTATGCTTATTGCTGCTGGGGTGTCACTGCTTCTAGAACCTTTTCAATGGACAGAACTGAGAAATATATTTTATTTAAAAATCATGAGTTCCTTCTTCCTCACCTTCCTCCATTATCTTTTTCTCCCATGGTGAGAACCCTGGTTCTACCTTGTATACATTTCATTGTTAAATATCAGACAGCTGTTGAAATAAAATATCAGTCTTCAATCCTTGTTCTTGCAGTATTATCTTAAGTAATACAGATTGAGTGAATTAACATTAGGTTAGCTTCTGTATTCATGGAATTGGGATTAAACATTTTTCTTCACTGACAAAAGTAGGGATCCTTCCCTTTTTCAAAATATTCGTAAACCACTTAGGAAAACATCTAGGAAAAGATTGAGCTATTTGGGTATATGAAAATTAAGACATCATTAAAAATACAAGGAAACCTGGGAAAAGTATTTGCATCATATATCCATCAGGAAGCTCTCATATATAAATTAGAAAAAAGCAAACATCCAAATGGAATAAAAAAGAAGCTAAGGATATAAATAGACAGCCTGTCCATCAAAAATAAATAAAACAAATGACATATAAACATATAAAAAGATACTTCATTAATATAAAAATGCAAGTTCAAAACAATGAAATTTTTCACTTTGATATTGGCTGCTGGGAAGGGTGTGTAGGCAAGTGTACTCTTAATGAGGTAGTGGAAGTGTACCTTCTTATAAAGTCAGTTTGGCAGTATGTATCAAAATGTAAACTGCATGTTCTTTGACCAAGTAATTCACTTTGAGGAATTTATCCCAACGATTCAATTGGATAAATGTATAAGATGTATAATACATAGGAATGTTTCTTGCAGTATTGTTTATGACTTTTGAAAACGGAAATAATCCGCATGGCTACCAATGGGTAAAGTAAATTATGGTATATCTATACAAATTACATAGTTGTCAAAAAGATTAGGTAGATCTATACGTACTAACATTGAAAAATACCCATTATGTAAGTGAAGCTGCATCATAGTACATTGTGTAGAGTGTGATTCCATTTATATAAAAACTGTGAGTATGTACATAAAATATGGTAGTTTAGTCAGACTCATCTCTGTACTATTTGGTTTTTAAAAATGAGCATAATACTTTCTGAGAGGGAAAAGTAAATACTCATTTTTGAGGGAGAAAAGTCACTAACATTATCTACCATTAGATTACTTCATATTTACTTTGTTCCCCTTTTTAAAGCCTCAACAGATTGGACAATGCAGAGGTATCTTGGATAAAGAATTTGGTATTAGGCCAATTAAAGAAGAGCTGACAGAGATATAATACAAAACATGAAAATTTTATTGGCATCTGTAATTTTAAGATTGGATCCATGCTTGATCCTGCCTCACATTCTGACCTTGGCATCAAGTGATAATTTATGGCAGAATGCCACATGACTTCAATAGTTACAGATGTATGCTTATTATATCTTTATTTTCAAAATCTGTTATGCAGATTTTCCTTGAGTTTATTCAGATTTTTGAACCAGTTTTATCTCTTGCAAGTAGTACACATTTTATTCTCTCTAGTCTTAAGCAAAGATTCAACATTCTCATAAAGTATTCTTTATTTAGTAAAGAAATTTTTGTTTTCTTTATTTTTACACTTAATCAAAACTTCTGTCATGAGAACAAGCTCTTTTAACACCCTTGCTGCCTAATCAAAACAGATCCTTTGTAATCTTCAGAGTTTTAGCTCTCCTTCCCTGGAGCTTGTCTATTATATTTGTTTTGAAATATGGTGACCAGTTTTGCAAAAAGTAGTCCAAGTGTAGTTGTTCAGTGATCTTATAAAGACGGAATACTACTGTTGCCGTATAGTTCATAATAGCCAGTGGCCTAGCCCCTAACCTTTTTGGCCTGTAATAGCATGTGCAATGTAATATATAAAATCATACAGTTAAGTTGTTATAGCACTTTTCATTTTATAAAGGATTTTCATAGTCTTTAATCCTAACCTATGCAAAATCCTGTATGGTATTATTTACCTACTTTTACCGCTGAAGGAACGATGGCTTACAGTACATGAGACATTAAAGTAGTTTGCCCGCACTCATACCACAAGTAAGTGGAGTTCTGCAGCTGCCCCTAGATTGAAGATTTAGGAGTATATCTTTAGCCTAGATTTCTGTCCTGAGCATCAGATCTGTGTAGCAAGCTGCCTCCATGTCATGGCCACCAGAACAACCCATAAACGTGGAATTCGATTTGCCCCAAATTGAACTCATCTTTTCCTCTACTCTTACCCTTCTGTTCCTATGCCCAGTCAGTAAACTGCCATTACAAAAATTGAGATAAAATTCATCCTTTTAAAATACACAGTTTAGTGGTTTTTAGTATATTCACAAACGACCATAACATGTTTGTCACCTCGAAAAGAAGCCCCATACCTATAAGCAGTCACTCCCTAGTCTCTTCTGCCACTCCTGGTAACGACTAATTTACTTTCTGTCTCTGTGGATTCGCCTCTTCTGCATATTTCATATAGTTGGAATCATACAATATGTGGCCTTTTGTGTCTGGCTTCTTTCATGTGGGATAATGTTTTCAGGGTTCATCCTCGTTATCACTTAGTTCAACACTTCATTCCTTTAATGGTCGAATAATATTCTGTTGTATGGATAATACCATATTGTGTTTATCAGTCAGTTCATGGGCATTTAGGTGGTCTCCTCTTTTTGCTGTTTTGAATAATGTTGCTGTAAACACTTGTGTATACTTTTTGGGTGAACATGTATTTTCAGCTCTCTTGGGTATGTATCTAGAAGTAGAATTGCAAAGCCACGTGGTACCTTTATGTTTAACTTTCTGAGCAGCTGTCAGATGCTTCCACGGTGCTTGCAATGTTTACATTCCCACCAGCAATGTATGAGGTAGTTCTGCCAGTTTTCCCCATTAAATATTTCTCTAAACTAATGTTCTCCCTTCATACTGCTGTTGCTGCCTTCAGGTTCTATCATTTGTTGTAATAGCTTCCTAACTCATCTTCCAGCCTCCAACCTGCTCCCTTTCTATAATTTTTCATAAAAATGCTAACAGTGAATCTGGTAAATCTGATGTTTCCTTCCTACTTAAAAACCTTCCAGTAATTTAGTATAAGATGAAGTTCCAAATTCCTTAATGTGGCATACAAGACCCTCCATAAGCTGACTTCTGCTTGATTGTCCAGTTTCACTTCTACTTACCTAAAATCCCTCTAAGTTAAAGTTGTATTGAACTTCTTGGCTCCATGTACTCAACATATGTTTCATGGTTTTATGCATTCTTTTTGCTCCTTATCACCTGGAGTGGCCCTCTCCTCCCCTGTGTTTCTTAACTCCTTTAAGCAGAGTTGATCTCTCCTTCCTATTGCCACCATTGTACTTTGTCCTGAATATGGTGTTGCATTTATTTCATTGTGTTTTAATTATTTGTATATCATATCCCTTCTGCCAGACCTAGCTCTTTGAAGTTAGAAACTTTGTAACTCCTTGGCATAGTATATAACACTTAGTAGATGTTTAGTAAGTGTCCCTATGATGCAAGGGAGAATGGAGTGGTAGATGTGAATGAACTAATAAGTCTGGGTTTGTTATCTCCCAAATTCCATGTTTCTTTCCTATTATAATTCTAACATATCTGGCTACTATACATGATTCTAGCTGTCTTTGAAAAGTAGCTGTCGGGGCGCCTGGGTGGTTCAGTTGTTAAAGCGTCTGCCTTCAGCTCAGGTCACGATCTCAGGGTCCTGGGATCGAGCCCCACATCGGGCTCCCTGCTCCGCAGGAGGCCTGCTTCTCCCTCTCCCACTCCCCCTGCTTGTGTTCCCTCTCTTGCTGTGTCTCTCTCTGCCAAATAAATAAATAAAATCTTTAAAAAAAAAAAAAAAAGGAAAAAGAAAAGTAGCTGTCTAGGGGCGCCTGGACGGCTCAGTCGTTAAGCATCTGCCTTCGACTCAGGCCATGATCCCAGGGTCCTGGGATCGAGCCCCATATCGGGCTCCCTGCTCAGCAGGAAGCCTGTTTCTCCCTCTCCCCCCTGCTCATGTTCCCTCTCTCGCTGTGTCTGTCTCTGTCAAATAAATAAAATCTTAAAAAAAAAAAAAAGCTGTCTACAACAGCCTTTGATGGCTTATAACCAGTAGTGTGGAACATATCATTCTATGATGGATTAACATAAATTTTTGGAAGAGTAACAAAATACTTGAGCATTAAGAGAGTAAAAGTGAGTTTCTCCTTTTTTCCTGTAGGTGTTATTATATTTAGCAATACATGAAAAGTACTCATGGCACTTAATGCATTAAGAAAACCTTACAAACATTTCAAAAGTAAATCCTCAAATAATTCTTTAGCTGACATTTTCAGCAGTTCTATTCATATTTACAAGAGCATCTGATGGAATCAGGAGCATGAAGATGGAGATTAAATGGGATAATACTTGTAATATGCTTATCACAGCATCTGACATACCATTTTTGTTTGTTTACTGTAGTGTCTTCCCATGTTAGGGTTTCACTGCCTGAGTTGAAAAACAAAATTGAGTCTGTGAAAAGATGAACATACTGAGTGACTTGGTTACTATTAATTATAATAGAAAATTGACAAAGTGATGTCCTGGTCAACAAGTTTATCTCGTCTTGAATGATTTAGTATTAATTTTCAAATTTGTCTAATTGGGTCTACAGATAAGTTTCTGTATATAAAACAACACTTAAATGTGTGTGTGTTTTTTTTAATTAATTTATTTTTTTAGTTATCTCTAACCTAACGTGGGGCTCGAACTCACTACCCCAAGATCAAGAGTCACATACTCTTCTGAATGAGCCAGCCAGGTGCCCCCCTTTAAAGGTGTCTTAATAAACTGGAAAACACTTTAAAAAATACCGGTCAGTGCAGAAAAGATGAAAATTCCAGGTGATGGGAATAAATATGGAAATATGAAAAAGAAGTAACAATCCTCAAAGAAATGGATATTAAAACAATAAGAATTTTTAGCTTAATAAATTGACAAAATTTAAAGAAAAATAAAAATATAAAATCCATTGCTAGCGAGTGGTGATGAAATTGGTACATTCTTAATGTATGGAAAAATAATGAACATCATGTATGCACCAACCAGCTTTTTCATATCTTTACATTCTGCCATATTTGGTGTAGATCCTTTTTTCTTTTTCAAGATATAAAACTTAATGTAGTTGAAAGCCCCTGTGGTCTCTGCAATCTTACTAACTCTGTCCTCCCAAAAATGTTTTTAAATTTTTCTCATGTTTTGTTTATATTTTTACATTAAACGTTTCTTATCCTATAAAACTTGCTTGAATACATTTGTTAAAATACTCTTAATATAATTTTAAAATTTACAACTTCATTGTTTTAATATAATTTACAATATCTTAAACCTGTGCTTATTTTTATAAGACTGTTATAGTGTATGCATATATTTATGTTGAATTTATTCATCAGACAGTACTGGTTGCCTGCGGTATTGAAGACTTTACACATAGGGTGTACAGTGAACAGAGCAGATGTGAGCCCAACCATCATGGAGTTCACAGCATAGTAGGGGGTATACACTTAAACTGTAGTTATAGATTATAATACATTCTGTGAAGGAAATACAGAGGTGCTGAAAAAAACTGGTAAGTTCTTTGGATTTAATTTTTAAAAAGGAAGGGATGTTATTAGAAGACCTAAAGCAAGCGAGTGACATGGTCTAACCTACGTTTAAAAACGATCACTAGCTGCTCTGTGGAGACCATAAAAGAGTAACAGTAGGGATCTCTGTTCTAAGCAATTGTAAGAAATTGCATGAGACAAGACATGCATGTCGTGAACGAGGGTGATAGTGGTGGTGGTGGATGCTTGGATGTGAAGTCTATTTTGAAAATAGATAAATAGCAAGATTGTGGGTCAGTATTAAATGCCTATGTAATTTTTTTAGGATGCCACGTTTAGTATAGCTCTATTATAACTATCATTTAAAAAAAAATAAAACCATGTTTCCTCAGCATCGTTTACTAGAAGTAGCATTGCAGTGTCCAAGGCTATGAACATTGTATGGTTCTTGATAAATACTGTAATTGCTTTCCGAAAGGATTGTGCCTGTTTATTGTATCATCAGAAATGTTTGTGCTCTATCAAGATTAACTTTTGCCAGCATGGTATATTTCTTTTAGAAAAGTTGTTGTTTGTTTTTTTTTTAACCACTTCAGCAAATTAAAAAATAGCACTTGAGCCGGGAGTAAAGGAAAATATGTGGAATAACTTTCCTTCAATTAATATTATACTGAATTAATTTAAGTGGCTTTATCCTCTTTTGCAAAGAACGTTAGTAACCTATGTACCCGATCTAAAAGTTTATTCCATTTGAAAGGCTGGAAATAATACTAATTAGAAATGTAAGGTCTTGGGACTCCTGGCTGGCTCAGTTTGGTAGAACATGGAACTCTTGATCTCAGGGTCCTGAGTTTGAGCCCTACATCGGGCATAGAGCTTACTTAAAAAAAAAAAAAAAAAAAGTCTTGATCCTTTTCTTGCTTCATTCTTAACTAGTTTCATTATAGAATCTATGTGTATTTAAATTGGTTGGGTTTTGATAACCTGTGCTTTCTCAAAGTGATTTTTTTAAGTATAAAAAGAATAAATAACATGTATTGAGAATGCTTCAGATTTGTGAAAAGTTATTAGCTTAGAGCAGGGGTTGGCAAACTCTTATGCAAAGGACCACATTTTCTGTAAAGGTCTTCATCACATAATCTTTGCCTTTTTTTTTTTTTTAATAACCATTTAAAAACACGAAGACTATTTTTAGTTTGTGGGCCATGCAAAAACAGGTGGGCAGGATTTGGCCTGTGGGCCAGTAGTTTGCTGAACCCTTATTTAGACTCTAATCCTGGGAAAGAGTCTACATTGATGTAAATTTTTTCTACTTCCATATACTCCTTTTCTTACGGCTAACCTGAAGTTAGAACAAAAATCTTTAGTATTTATATGTCATTTTTGTTGTGCTTGCCTTCTGCTTTGTCACCACACCTGTCCGTTCTTTTCAGATTATATTTTGCCATTTAACACTTTGTTCTTAAGCTTTTACCAAGTTGTATTGCCTTTTTATGTAGCTCAGTGACTGCACTTCTAGGATAACTCTAGTTAGAATTAACTTTGGAAACACTGAATTTTTAAACTAAATCTATTATTTCTAATCAGGATATTCTACTCATTGCCCATACGTAGGTTTAGATTACTTTTTTCAGTAACTGAGTGTGACTCAGAACTTTGCTGGCAATTTTTTTTAGGGCTTAGAAGGGAAAAGATAATGGGAATGAAATGTACTGGTGAATAAGGACTGTTTTTCCAGTTTCTCAGTTCCTTTGATGGAGAATATTCATCATGGAAACATGTTATGAAATACACAAAGAAAATACTAATATTCCACATTATATACTTTTGGAACACAGTGTTCCAAAATTTTATAAATTGGAATTCATTGAGGTACATCTTGGAGGTATTATATGTGGGTGGATAGTGAGTAATCCCCCAGCCACGCCTTAGGCTCCAGAAACTATGGTCTTTAATTTTATTGTTGGGAGAAAATTTTAGATGTAAAAACTAAGAAAACTATCAACTGTAAGGTTAATTTAAGTTAGCATTGGTAAGTGAAGAATGTGAGGTGACAGCAATAGGTAAAGAAAGTCTGGTCCATAGCTACACCTGGGTAATGAATGGATTGACTTTAAGACACTGTACTTTGCTTCAATTCCTGCTGTTCCATCATACTTTAAAAACACTGGTTTTCAATTTATAATATACAGGAGTTCTTTCAAGTAGTTAAGGGAATAGATTAAAATAATAAAATGCCAACCAAATGTTCAAATCTTTAGTAAACAACTTGTTTAGAAAGTAAATAGATATCCTTTTTTTCTGACTGATGGATAATTAATTTTTATTATAGACAATTTAGAAAGTATAGTTTACTTTAAAAGATAACCATGAGATCATAGTCTATTATGGTAGCTTTTTGCACTTTTAAAAATTAAAATTCATAGAAGGGAATATTTTTAATATAGCATCTAGTACCACAAAATAAAAAGATAAGCAAGAGATAAGTTACTCATTTCTTAAATTAACTCTATCAAAAACTTACCCTTTTAGCATTTTGATGTATAGACCACCAGTTTTTAAACATATATATTTGGGATATATAAATAAATATATATATTTGGGATCATGCAACATATGTATCTTTGTGTTCTATTATAAAGATTTTTCAGATATTGTACCAAAAACATGATTTTTAATGACCATTCTATTTTCTTTTTTTTTTTTTTTTTTTATTATAACTGGAGAAATACTTTTTATTTTTATTTATTTATTTTTTTTTAAGATTTTATTTATTTGCGAGAGAGAGAATGAGAGACAGAGCATGAGAGGGAGGGGGGTCAGAGGGAGAAGCAGACTCCCCGCCGAGCAGGGAGCCCGATGCGGGACTCGATCCCGGGACTCCAGGATCACGACCCGAGCCGGAGGCAGTCGCTTAACCAGCTGAGCCACCCAGGTGCCCCGACCATTCTATTTTCTTAATGATAAGAGTAGTCTATGCAGTAATTCCTGAACTAAGGGCACTTTAATACTATAGCCCACATGTGGAACAATAAGGAAGTGTCCTTGGTTTACACTTTATACCCATTTTTAGCCCTTCCTCTTATTCCATGACTTTACATTGCACCATCCCTTTTCCTTACTTTTTTGAGTCCTATTTTGGCAGAGAGTACATGAAGTCTTTTAGGCATAAGTATTAATCAAAAGTCAGAGGAAAATCACATTTTCATTTTAAGATTCTATAATGTTACCCACTCCCTTTCCTTTTATTCAGTCTTAGAGTTGCACAGTCTCTTTAAGATATCCATCTCTTTCTCCCTTCCTTGCTCCCCCTTTTATAGAAGCCCCATAGAATTTGCGGATAAAACAGTCATGCCCTCTAGAGTTATCGTAGTATCCATCTGGCTATTACATATTGTTCCCAGGATTCAGAAATGGATAAGGGCATTAAAATCCTCAGTATTGACCTTTCTCTTATATATTCTTCTGACTGTAAGTAAAATAGATGCATGACAATTATTTGTAAATTGATTGATTTTTCTTGCCATTTTAAATCATCCTATTCTGAATAATAGAGTTGGTAGAGCTATCCCATTTTTGTAATAATTACTTTCTTTCATAGAGCATTTGGATCTTTTCGTTAATAATATGAACACTTGCATTGTTGAATCTGCATAATACTGTTTTGTAAACCTTTTTTTTAAATTGTAAGATATATACATATATCTTATATATCTTATATATCATCGCAGCCATTCTTAACTGTACAGTTCTGTGGAATTAAATAAATTCACAATGTTGAGCAACCAGTAGCTCTATTTCCAGAACTTTTTCATCATCCCAAACTGAAACCCTGTGTTCATTAAACAGTAACTCTCAAATCCCCTCTCCCCCTGTTCCAGGTAACCTCTATTCTACTTTTTTGTCTCTCTGACTTTACCTATTTTAGGTACCTCATATAAGTGGGATCACAGTTATTTGCCCTTTTTTGTGTCTGGCATAATGTTTGCAGTGTTCTTCTATGTTATAACACATACAGAATTTCATTCCTTTTTATGGCTGAATAACATTCTACTGTGTATATACTCTACATTTTGGCTATTCTAAATAATGCTGCAATGAACATTGACATACAAGTATCTGTCTGACTTCCTGTTTTCACTTCTTTTGGTTATATATGTAGGCACAGAATTGTTGGATCATATGGTAGTTCTGTATTTTTTTTGAGGAACTGCCAGACTGTTGTCTACAATGCCTGTACCATTTACCAGCAATGGATAAAATTTCCAGTCTCTCCACATCCTTGCTAACACTTGTCTTCCCCCCCCCCCTTTTTTGAAATAATAACCATCCTAATGGGTGTGAAATGGTAGCTCCTTGTGGTTTTGATTTGCATTTCCCTAATGATGTGTTGAGCATCTTTTCATTTGCGTAATGGCCATTTGTGTATCTTCTTTGGAGGAATGTCAGTTCAGGTCCTTTACCCTGTTTTGAATTGGGTTGTCTTTTTGTTGTTGGGTTGCATATAACACCTTTTTAAAAGTAAAAGGTGCACCATAATAATCCAGACTGTGTTTCTCCCCTCTCAGGATTCCTACAGGAAACAAGTAGTAATTGATGGAGAAACCTGTCTCTTGGATATTCTCGACACAGCAGGTCAAGAGGAGTACAGTGCAATGAGGGACCAGTACATGAGGACTGGGGAGGGCTTTCTTTGTGTATTTGCCATAAATAATACTAAATCTTTTGAAGATATTCACCATTATAGGTGGGTTTAAATTGAATATAATAAAATGACATTGAGGAGTAATTATATCTTTCATTTGTTGAGTCTTTGCTGACTACCATGCATAAATTACCTAATCTGAATTTTAAAATAATAATGAGGTAGGTAATATTTCCCTGTTCTACAAATAAAGTTCCTGCGGATTAGAACCGTTGAGTACCTTGTTCCAGATTGCATAGATAGTGGTCCTGGAATTGAAACCTACGTTTGTTTGACTTCAAAACCTGTGCTGTTAACCACTGCAAGGCTTTAAGCTAGAGTCATCATAAAAATGAATACCATCAACAAAAATATGAAATATTTTTCATAGCCTTAAAAATAATCGCGTATAGTGTAGAATTTCTTGGAACTGGATAAACATTGGCTTTAGATAGTGAGGGAAAACACACTCTGAAGTTGTAAAAGATTGAAATATTAGAACAATTACAGTTTGTAAAGAATCTGGCAAATCTGCATAAAATTGACTACTTTAAAATAATTGTTATTAAATATAATTTATATTCTATTTCTTTGACGGTTTACAGTTTTCAAAAAAGTGCTTATTAAATAGCCCATTCATTAGCTATGTTCTATAACAGTGAATTAACATTTTAATACATTTCTTACGGCATGTTTTCTTTGTAGTCTAGTGGTAGAGAAAAAGAAATTTGAGTGGGTGACAGTCTTTTTGTAGAATAGTAAATAGGTGTCAGTATGTTAAACTATAAAGGTTACTTAGCTATTGAGTAGAGGAACTGGGAATTTGAACCAGTTCTTCCTCCATTCTCTACTTCTTATTCCATGCTCTATCTTTGAAATCCACCTAAAATTGTGAAAGAATATAACTTTACCCCGAATTTAGAGTTTATACACATCTTATTGAAAAAAATCAACATGTAGAAGGACTTTTAACAGAATAAACAGTGTAGTAATGTCAGTGTTATCCACATAGAAATCAGAATCTTTCTACTTGGTGCTCTCCTTTTTGAGAAAGATAACGTGAAAATTATGTCATTGTTGTAATCCTTACATGTTTTTGTAATAAATACATGTACATTTAATAACACAGTATATGTTTCTAAGATTATAATTTTAACAGTTAGGCACAGCACATTTTTAGCCTAGAATTTTTTCAATGTTTTCTGTTTTATCATTGTGACCTACCTGCATATGGACCTATTAGATTGTAGTTTTACCATATTTTTTTGGTATTTTATCTTTTAAGGGACATAGAAATTCTCTCTTTAAATTGGAGAAAAAAATAAATAGAAGGAGAATCAAGGAAAATTTGGTGTGGTTGGAAACTAGAAATTATATTAAATGTCTTCTTTCAGCCATATTTTATAGGGCAGAATTATGGACAATTTTTGAAAGATATATTTGGTTACTAATGTCTCTGCCGTAATGTGTTCTTCTTTTTCCCTCCCCAGAGAACAAATAAAAAGAGTTAAAGACTCTGAAGATGTACCTATGGTCCTAGTAGGAAATAAATGTGATTTGCCTTCTAGAACAGTAGATACAAAACAGGCTCAGGACTTAGCAAGAAGTTATGGAATTCCTTTTATTGAAACATCAGCAAAGACAAGACAGGTAAGTAAAATTGTAATAAATATGAATCTATTCTCTGTAAACTATATCAAAATATTTTAATTATCATAATTTGCTAACATATATTCTGGTAACATCATTTTGATGGTAGGAAGGCAAGAACATTGATAAATGTACATAACTGATAGCATAACTGTTACATCATTTAATATAACTTAATTTTTCTTTCCATTATGCTAAAATAGAAAATAAAACAATGTTTATTTGGTAAATGTTCTGTTAAGGATATGAAAGGCAGCATTTTTTAATCCAATGTCCATGGTATTACTTTTGGCTTTGGTTTCTTTCCACATTGAATATTTCTCTTCAACTCAGCACATCTTACATTAAGCATTCAAGATATACAGGGATTTTTTTTTTTTAACTGTTATATTTATAAAGTCAAAGAACAAGGGAACAAATACTGATTCCTATTTTAGAAGTGTTTTGAAGAGTATTATGCCGTGTGTTTCTAGATTAAGTTTTATTATGTTTAAAGAATTTTATTTTGGTAGAATTTTTTTTAAATTTTCTTTTATCATTAACATATAATGTATTATTTGTTTCAGGGGTACAGGTCTGTGATTCATCAGTCTTACACAATACACAGCACTCACCACAACACATACTCTCCCCAGTGGCCATCACCCAGCCACCCCATCCCCCCATCCCCCTTTTGGTAGAATTTTTTTTTAAATAAATTTATTTTTGGGGCGCCTGGGTGGCTCAGTTGGTTGAGCAACTGCCTTCGGCTCAGGTCATGATCCTGGAGTCCCCGGATCGAGTCCCGCATCGGGCTCCCTGCTCAGCAGGGAGTCTGCTTCTCCCTCTGACCCTCCCCCCTCTCATGTGCTCTCTCTCTCTCTCTCATTCTCTCTCTCAAATAAATAAATAAATAAATCTTTAAAAAAAAAATAAATTTATTTTTGGAGAAAGTTTTCATTAAAGTAAAAGGATATTTAGAAAGCAAATTGAAATTCTCAGTTATTCATTTACTGTGTTGTTCTGACAAAAATTAATGCCATATTAACTCTGAATTTTGTTTCAAAAATTATTATTTTTGAAAGTAACTTTTTCTCTAGGTAAAATAATTTCAGTTGACATTATTTAACCTATTTGCATGAAATGAGAGTTTAACATATAGGAAAAAATTCTAGAAAGGAATACATAATGATATGATGGAATATAATTTTCATATACTGAGAAATTGATCAATTTTATATTCCATACAAGTTGAACGTTTATTTTGGGCTTTGCTAGTAACATGTACGTGTGACCCAGAAAACCAATTTTGTGGAATTTAACTTCTGTAATGCTAGGAGGTAAGAAAATTGATGAACAACTCATTACATGTTTAAACTTATAAAAACAGGTATTCTGTAACTTTCACTGAATTATAACGGATAAAAATTTTAAAGTAAACCATCATTCAGCTAGTGTATATGTCTGTTTCGCTAGTGGAAGATCATATGTACTGCTTCCTGATTGTACACATTTGATACACACTGAAGAAACAATGAATTCTATTTTAAGTCTTTTTTGGGGGGATTAAAAGCTGAATTTCTATAGTTTGATTATAGTACAAATATCTCATTCTAAAGCCTGATTTATAGGTTAAAGAAAGAAGTTGGTATATAGCACTTCTCACTTCACTTTAGAGGAATTAAGATTGCATTCAAATCCATTCCCAGGTCCCAGAGACTGGGAGAAGTTTGGTTTTTGTCTTCTTTTTACTGGTCTTCTCTAACCAGACTTCTTGATTTCCCTTATAGAGGGGTACTCAGAAAACATGATTATAATATTTATAACTTTTCTCCCAACATTTTTTTATGAAAATGTAAAATACAAGGAACGTTATTGAAAATACTTGTCAACATACTGCCTACTACTAAATCATACCATTACATTTTATTAACTTGCATTATTTCTAACTTTTAAAAGATACTTTTTAGACAACATTACTTAATATTTTAGTTTACATTTTATTAAAAAAAAAACTGATTTTGCCTCATGTGGTAAAAGGGGTTGCAAATAGAGCAGGGCTTCTTATATTTAACATACATATGAATGGAGTAGGCTTCTTATTCAAATCCACATTCTAATCAGTGGGTTCAGGTTGGGACCTGTGATCCTGCATTTTTAACAGGCTCTCAGGTGATGCTGATTTTGGGTACATGGACCACACTTGGGGTAGAAAGACAACAGAAGACAGTAAAAAGGAGTTGTCTGTTATTCTGACAATGTTGCCCTCTACTTAAAGAGCCTAAAATAGCTGTGTCTTCTTTCTTGTTATATAGTTACTACCTAAGAAGTACAGTTTATTCTTAGTGTTTGACATTAATGCTTTAATATACCACAGCATTCATGATAATCAAAAAATTACCTGGATTCCTTTTAAAGTAGATTTTGTAGCTTTTACACAGTTTTTTTTGGGGGGGGGGAGGGTAGGGAATGTGAATGTAGTATATATGATATGGAAGTAGATTAATTTAAATTTGCTTTGTTGACATTTATGTAGATCATCTAAAATATAGAGTAATATAAAAGAATACTTGTAGTACTTTATTTCTTCTCATGCTCAGCTTTTCTTATATTTATAACCTACTTTATTTATATCTTTATATAATTTATGTTGCTAAACTATAACTTAGATATTTTAGTTTCTGATCTTTGATTTCTTTTTATTTCATGGACTTGTTGATTTGCCTTTCAAAAGTTTACTCATCTTTCTCTGTTGAAATTTATTTGATATTTGCATGCTTTTGGAAGACTTTAAAGAGCTATTCCAAGTAATTGTGGAGGTTACGATATATGTAAATTTCTATAAATTTTACATTTCCAGTTTTTGTGAAAATTTGAAACCCTATTTTCTGCAGAGTATTTTGTTACTTATCTGCTATTACTTATTTGTTGTTTGAGCAAACTAAATATGCATACTCTTGTTGAATTTTAACAGCAGCTACTTGCTTCATACCCTAAGTTTCAGTCTTGAGCATGAACCTAAAACACAAAACTAAAAAGAATTATTTATATTCAGGTTGGTAGGAAAAAGACATTCATTTAGAAGGACCAGACAATAAGTGTTTTAAACTTTGGAGGCCATAAGTGATATCTGTTGCAGTTTTTTTTTTCTTATAACCCTTTAAAAATGCAAAAAAATCATTCTTAGCTTGTGGCCAGTACAAAAAATAGGCTGTGGCTACATTTGGCCTGCAGGCTGTAGTGTGCTGATCCCTGATTCTCTGGGGAACTGTACTGTTTGATTAGATGCTAGAAATTAGGTCAGACTTTAGACTTAAATTTTACAGGCTAACAGTAGTAATTTTAAAATAAAACAGATATTCTATGAAAGGGAAATAGGAGTTTTACTCTAGTACTTTTTAAGATAGGATTGCAGAATATATATATTATGAAATTACTTTGTAGTTTTAAAAAAGCCCATTATTTGGGTTAGAATATAATGAATTATATATTTTTTACAATATTTTAGTCCACATCTGAAAGGCCAGAGTAATTTTTATTTTCTGCTAGTATGCTTTACGTGGCCCCTGTGTTCCAAGTATATAAAGACTGCTACCTACTTCACATTTATCTGGGTAGTTTAGTAATTGCCAGATTTTTCTGGCCTCATTGGGCAGTGCATGCAGTGTTGGCAAAGGCTGTTGAAACCAAAACATTGACACCATGGTAATCAGCTGTGTGTTTTCCAGTCTGCTAAAATCAGAACTGGGGAGGGTTCAGGAAAGTGGATGACAGAAGCAGAATTCTTAGCGTATCTGCTACTCCTGATTCAGCTTTTTTACTTCCTGGAGGTCTCAATTTGAGCATAATGTGAAAATTAGCTTTACACATTTGAAAATGTTGAGTGATTAATTTCCTGGTTTTTGTTAATTTCTAGATACTTAAAATTGGTTGTTAGAAGACCTGTATTAAAGAAAGCTTTTGATCAAATTGTTTTGAAGCAAGCCAAATAAAAAATCTCCTTATGTATTTCTGTTTGTTAGTATTTGAGTTTGTGTACATGAGATAAATATTTTGAACTTTAGCCTTTTTATGAGTTAAAAATAAAACAGTAACTGAGCACCTGCTATGTGCACCATGCATAACCTCCCAAGTTAGTGGTATTGCTGCATTTCAGTAGTACCTGAGATGGACTATAGTTTGGCCACATTTCTTGAGAAATTCATCAATACAGAATTTTTTTTAAGAATACATCTAGTTTCTCCCATTCCTGTCCCCCAAGAAGGCTAGTAGTCTTGTATCTGTCTGTATTGAGGGTATTTGAAGTGTTATTTCCTTGAAAGTGTTTTCAAGAATTTTCCTTGATAATAGGCCACTCAACAGGAACTTTAGAATGAAATCATTTAGTGAAAGCATTATAGGCACCAGAATATAGGATGATGCTATTTGTTGACAGTTTCTTTTCTGGTATGGAATGCTCTATTTCCTTAGTCTCACAAGTGTGTTTTCGGATAATAGCTGAGCTGAAATTATTGTCAAATCTCTTGATTTAAAAACAGTTTACACGTATGAACTTGTACACTTGTTCCTACATATTTTCAGTTGTTCTGAAAGTTTAGTAAGTGATGTTTGAAAATGAACATATGTGGCAATAAGCCATATTCCCAAGAATAAATCATTGAGTGCCAGTTAAGAGCTTAGCAGCTAGCTCAGTGGGTATTGAAAATCTGTTTCAGCTACACTTTGTCTTCAAAAATTACTTACACATTTTGGAGTATGAAACCAGTGTTCTTCGGTAGCGCCAGTGGCTTAAGGTGCACACAAGGATAAAGAATGTTCTCTTGATGTCATATGACTTTTAAAGCATATTATCACGAAATGAGAAATAATTTCTCTGAGAAAATATGGTAAATAGCTGATTCTTTAAAATCTGATATAATTTCCTCTTAGTAAAAATAAGAAATGACCAGAGTCACTCTGGAAGGCTATTTCTCAGTGTTAATTATCTTAGCCACTCAGGTCCTAATGCTGAGTTCTTGGTGGTGGGTAGTAATCGCTTCTTTTTAATTATTGGCCTCCAATTTTCTCTCTGCATTGCTGGAAACAAAAATCATATATTCTGTACTGGTGATGGGGATGCACACACTTAAAAAGTAGACATGTTCAAACTGATTTTAGTAATAAGTTACAATCAGGATTTGCTTCTGCTAAATTAGTGGAGGACCAAAACCCTGTCCTCTCCCCCCAGCATGTTTTACTACTTCTCTTACTGACCTTGTAACTTTTTTTTAAATAGCAATAACAGTTTACATTCTTAAAAAATATGAGCTTTTACCTGGTTTGTTTTGTGTGTGTGTACACATATAAGTATGTCTATATATATATATATATATATATATATATATATATATATATATATTTAATTTCTTGCATTGATTTTTGAATTGAAAGAGAATTATTTATGAAAATATCTTAAATGCCAGCTCATACTTTACATTTTACATGTTTTACAGGAGTGATTTTAATGCCTTAAGTTACTTACCTTATGTATGAGAATTTCTGATATATAATTTTTTAAGGACTTAAAAGTAAAAAATAAACCCTTTCCTCTTGAGAATGATAAATACAAAATACTAAAAGATTTGTATACATGCACAAGTGGCTATCTAATTTAAAGTACCAATGTATTTAATAATTTCAGAAAATGGCTGGAAATTTTTATTTTGTAGTTGACTTAGCTAGCTGGCTAGCTAGTTGAGTAAATTGATTCCATTAAAAAGGAGATGCAAATTTTCTTAGGCTATTATGATTTTTATATTAGATAACTGAATAGAAATATATCACTGGATGGTTATAAATAACTTGAGATGTACATTTTAATGTATAAACAACATATTAAAATGCCTATTAACTGAAACTTAATTTTATGAATTTTAAAGTTTTACTTCAAAGGTAAACTACTGAACTCTACTGAAGCAGTTCTTAGTATATTCTTGAGATTTATAAAAATTAATATACCCTAAAGAATTGAGGTGCCTTTTTTTCCCCTTAACTATTAAAGGTAATGAATATGTGATAACTTCTGAATGGAAAAATTAAACCTTAGCTATTTTACTTCATTTAATACTTAAATGGTCAACTCTCTGTGCCTGATTGAATTTAAACCTACAAATCATATTTTTGATATATATATTAGCTTTCTAGGTACTGGGTCCATTTTGTCACATTTGGTTCATAGAAAGACTGATGTTACCAATCCCAGAGAGTTAAAATATTGCCAATCCCCATAGTAATTAATTCATTTTAAAATACAAAAACAGATTAGGCTTAAAATTAAATGTGCAATAAAATATACCACCCTTTCTAAATACTTACATTTTCTTTTAGAAGCATAAACACAATTATTAATCTTTTAAATTAATCAGTACATGTAGATTAATATTTGTGTGCATTTATCTTTAGATGTAAGCTTCAACTTTTAGTGGTATGTTCTCTTAGACAAACTAGGAGCACAGTTAACTGAATACTATGTCCCCTTTAGCTACTGCTTGCTTTTCTGGACTGAAAAAGACATTAAAAACTTTGTTGATCTCCATATGGCCATATATGATTGTGTCTGTTGTCATAACTTTCTTACTATGGCATTAAGCAGAAGTCCCTTTCTCCCTTTAGAGTATTTAAATTAGAATAGAAGGTATGAAGCCAGTATAATTGGATACTGTTCTAAAAATTATTTTTAAGAATACTTCTAATAAGGAAAAAAAATGCATTGTTACTATTTTGTGTGTGTACTTTAAACAATTCATGGTGTTTTCATATTATGGTAAACAGCCTTCATGTAGCATTTTTATTTAAATAATGTAGCTATCCACCTGCAAAAGTCTCAGTTTCAGCTCCACTTGTGGACTCTAGAAATTGGCTGGACAGTGTTTTAATTGCAGATAGAACTCAAGATTCCAGTCTCTTGACCCAACTTTATTTTGAGGTATTTTTTGTGTGTGTGGTGTGTGTGTGTTTTAACTTTAAACATCCTGTTTGTACCATTTTTCTCCTCCTTCCCCAGGTAGGGGAAGGTGGGAGAGGTAGGGATGCTTGTTTTTCCTAAGTCAAATAATTTAAATCTAACTTCAGGTTAAGCTTTGATTAATTCCATGACTGGTGAACTAAAATGATTGCATTAATTGATACACAGATACTAATATATGTGCCTAGGTTTTTTATAATCTCCCCTAATTCTAATCAAAAACTTTTAGAATTCCAATTCCATTATAAAACAAAAATGACTTTAAAGAACAAACCAGGATTCAAGCCCATATTTTAAAACTGCATCCCCAGTTTTACTCAAACAATCTGATGTCTGTTTTAAAAAGAAATTCTCAAGTAAAGGTCATAATTTCAAACTTCTTACACAAGGCTGTCCCAATAAATTATTACCAATGAAACAGACTTTAAAGTTATGTTTTACAATGCAGAGAGTGGAGGATGCTTTTTATACATTGGTGAGAGAGATCCGACAATACAGATTGAAAAAAATCAACAAAGAAGAAAAGACTCCTGGCTGTGTGAAAATTAAAAAATGCATTGTAATGTAATCTGGTAAGTTCAGCATATTAATTTTGGCAGAAAGCAGATGTCTTTCAAAGGTAACAAAGTAGCAGCCATGTTAGAACTACCTAGGTGTGGGATTCTGATTTGAAGTATTAAAAGATAAGAAATAGGTAGTTTGTTTCCATAATTAGTACATTTATTTTTAATATGCATATTAATTATAATTGATGCAGTTTTGATAGCTGTAGACTGCATTTGTCATCGGGTCTAGAAAGAAAAAAGAAAGGAAACTGCATAGAGAGTAAGGTTGAATGGTCCAAGGGTGGGGAAGGACCCACTCTTACAATGTATTCTTTCTTTTGGACATTCTGCAAGCAAATACTTATTCTGCCTGTTTTCTCTAACTCAGTGGCATCAGCACTTTTTTACCCAAGTAAGAAACTTGGGAGTCTTGGGATGACTCTGACATCCCTCTTTTGCACTCTCATTTGGAGGCAACCACAAATTCCTTTGATGTTACATTTTGACTTTTATCACATCATTAGTTCAGGTTCCTATCATTTCTTGCTGGGACTGTTATATTCTGTTATTTGGCTTATCTGTTGCTGCCTTTATTCATAGTGCAACTGGAGAGATACACTTAAAAGAAATGTCATTCTCTTTTCTTTAAGTCCAGTCACTGACTTCCTGTTCCCTATGGAATAAAATCTCAAACTTCATAGTATGTTATATAGTCTTTTAACATCTTTCTACCCTTCTAGCCTTTGGCTTTATCCCTAAAAATTCCTTGCCTGAAGTTTTTTTTTGTTGGTTTTTTTTTTTTTTTTTTGTCCTTACTTGAACACCATGTTATTTCTTACCTTCCCTTGAGTCTTGGCTGTTGCTTTTGGTTGGAATGCCATTATCTTTATCCATAGTCTTATTAATTAGCTAACATTTTTTTCATGGTTGTTTATTCTCCAAGAATCTTTCTTTATAGCCTTAGACTAGGCATAATGCCCTTCCTGTGTATTCCCAATATACTGTTCTTAACTGTTACATGCTTGCCATGTTAAATTGAAATAAGCTCTTTTATGTTTGATTTCTATACAGTAGAATCTTAGCCAGAACCATGTATTTTCAATCTTTGCGTGATGATGGCCTAACAAGGTTCCTGGCACATAGTAGCTGCCCATTTGGATTTACTGAGTGGAATTTGTTTCCTTTCTTTTTTTTAGATTTATTTATTTATTTTAGAGAGCATGTGCATGCGCTTGGGCGTGTACGCAGTGGGGGAGAGGGAGAGAGAGACTCTACGCTGACATGGAGCCTGACACAGGGCTCCATCTCACGACCCTGAGATTATGACCTGGGCCCAAATCAAGAGTTGGACTCTTAACCGACTGAGCCACCCAGGTGCCCCAGTTTTCCTTTCTAAACCAATTACCAAATTTGGTCTTGCTCAGAAAAGATTTCACTCAGTAGTTTTTATTATGTGGATTTAAGGTCTGAAGTAATTAGTGTATCTCCCAAAAGCATAAAATGTACATCTGAATAGACTCAGTCCCAAAAGATAGATGCTATACTAATCTGCTAACCTCAGAAGAAATAAAGCATGACTGGCGTTAATTTTTATTGAAATTTATGAACTCTTAATATTTTTTGAGTATCATTGTATAGAACAATATCTTAATTTAGAAGTTCTGATAAAATTTAACATTGCAATGTAATTGAGAAGTTAAACTTTTTTTTTTAAAGATTTTATTTATTTGAGAGAGAGAATGAGACAGAGAGAGAGAGCATGAGATGGGGGAGGATCAGAGGGAGAAGCAGACTCCCTGCTGAGCAGGGAGCCTGATGCAGGACTCGATCCTGGGACTCCAGGATCATGACCTGAGCCGAAGGCAGTCGCTTAACCAACTGAGCCACCCAGGCGCCCGAGAAGTTAAACTTTTTAAATAACAGTAGCCATGACCAGATTTAGGTGGTGGGTTTTTTATTTTCTCCTCCTATTGTCTTACTAGAGGTGATTTTTAAAGTACAATAAAATAAGTTTTACAGTTTAACTTTTATTTAAAACAAAGGTGGAAGCACATCATTTTCTGATTTCTTATTTGTGACTATGTAGTGTGAATGTCAGTTGGTGGGCATGATGAATTAAATCCTTGTTTCTTCAGTGGGCATGGAAAGCATTTAAATAAAATGTACTTGGTAATACTTAAAGTTTTAAATAAAAATAGTTTTATAAAATTAAATTGACAGTAATAAATATATACAAATTAGATTTTCTTAGTCCTAAAATGGTTGGGTTTGAGCAAAATTACTGGGATAATATTTTTGTCTTTTATATATGTATATGAAAATGACTAATTCCCATATGGAAAAAAGGAATTCAGTGCCCTTTTTCTACTGATTATAACCTATCCCTAATCTTTGAAATTATTTCATTTTAATATGTTACATAAAAAAAGTTCAATATTAAGAAAGAATGCAATATTAACCTAAAGTATTTGTCAGAATCTTTGAAGAAGGTAATGTTAACAATTCTGTTTTCATTGTCTCCTAAATAGTTGTGTCGTTTTCACCTTAGAATGTATCTTCTCTATATCCATATCACGGTTTTTCATTTTATCTGCTTCACCATTTTAGTATCGTTTACATTTTCCTTCATTATAAAAGCAGTTGAAGTGGAGTAGACTACATAAGCTTGTGTGTGTGATCAAAGGGAATTTGTGAAGGGTGGGGGAGTTGGACTAGATCCTCTTTTAAGATTCCATACCATTCTAAGGATTTATGGTTAGAAATTAGTTGGGTTGGTGAGCTGTAAAATAATTCTTTATTATATCATTGGAAGTTTTTGCTTTTTATGTGTTAAAAGTGTTAGCATGAAGGTTTATATAATTAAGCCTTGATTGTATTGCTGAAAATTATATTTTATCACTTTTCCTCTCTCCTTTGGGTAAAGAAAAAGCATATGTGTGTCAGTAATGAATGATATCAGAAAGTGGAGAACATCAGTTGAGTGTAGTTTTAGTGTTTTATTGGGGACTTTTTCCACTAGACTTCACACAAAAACTCTGGTTTTTATCCAGAACTATTTATTTATTTACATATTAAAAGATTTATTTTTTTCAAGATTTATTTATTTTAGAGAGAGAGAATGGGGAGAAGGGGCAGTGGGAGAGAGAGAGAGAGAAATCCTCAAGCAGACTCCCTGCTGAGAGGAGAACTCGATGTGGGACTCGATCCCAGGACCCTGAGATCATGGCCTGAGCCGAAATCAAGAGTTGGATGCTTAACCTACTGAGCCACCCAGGTGCCCCTTAGAGAGAGAGAGAGAGAGAGAGAGAGAGAGGGAGTGGGGGGGGGAAGGGCAGAGGCAGAGGAAGAGAGAGAATCTCAAGCATACTCTGCGCTCAGGGCTGACCCCATGGTGGGGCTTGATCTTGTGACCCCCACATCATGACCTGAACCAGAATCAAGAGTCTGTTGCTTAACCAACTGAGCCACCCAGGCACCCCTACAACTCTTTATTTAAACCTGAGCAAGCCTGTCATTCCTGCTCTGTGTTTCTTTAAAATTAGTGATAATATTTTTCTGATTTTCAGATCTGTTGTGAAATTAGTTAAATGTAACTGGAATGAAAATGCCCTGAATTAATTTTATTATTTTGAAATATTAATTGTAAAAGATCTTAGTAGTGTAGTAAAGGAAAAATCATATCACTGTTAAGTTTTTAAATTTTAAATTATGTTCAAGATAATATAACTTAATGAGTGCATTTATATGAATATTCAACAGAAGTGGTTAAGATGAGTAAAAACCCAATTTTCATTGTTCTTAAAGTAGCTTGATTTATACAACTTTATTTGCTGGGTACTTGTTCTTGGGACTCCCTCTAGTGTCTCTGTTTGAAAGCATCATTAGGTTAACAGGCTTAAAAATAATTACTATTTCCGTTGAACAGATTTTAAAATACATAGAGGATCATACTTTTTGAATTTTTTTTTGTTTTCTTCAGTTTTTTATTTTGCTGTTATATTTAACTTGCTTTTTAATGGGGTCATGACAGGAATTGACTTCTGTATTCTTGTATAATTTCAGTATTGCAGGGTTAAAATCTGTTCTCACTTTCAGAGTCCCATTTTCTACCTTATGAATTATTAGGATAAAAATTATTCTGACTTGAAATCACTTTCAGCCATTACTTACTTATACACCTTGCTTTGATCAGGAATAGATGTGTCAAAATGACCAAATGAAAATTTCTTTGAAGATACAGCAATTTGGCTTATTATGGCAAACTTTTGAATACATAATGTATTAAACAGAAACTAAAACAATAATAAATAAAAGAGAGTCTACTCCAGATTGGTAACTACACCACCATTTATATGATTTAGCTCATTTCTCTACATTTCTGAAGTATTACATTTTTTGAACTATTGTTTCTTATCTTTGGAATCAACTTTAAGTTTCTATATGTTAAGTATTGAATTGAAACTATGCCTTAATATATATTATTTGAAAGCTGAAAGGATATTTGAATATTTACTTCCTGGGGATTATTTAAATCTAATGGATTTAAGTAAGTATTGAACCCAGAGCTCAAATATTGTTACTGAATATTTATGAAAATAATATATACTTGCATGGCTTATATCTAATATCTAGAAACTCTGGGATAATTAAATGTAAATGTATATTCACACACAGAAAAACACACAAGTGCATTTGGATTTTGGTGACAAAGTATGCCAATATGGAAAAATGAGTAGCAAAGTTAAGTTCTGGGAAAAAGTTATTTGTTCAGTTTATATAAGATTGTGTACATTGATTTTCTTTGCCTTTTGTGAAAGTTAGTGTTCCTATTTATGATATTGATGAAATATTCATGAAGAAGACAGTATAAGAATAGAAGTCTGATACATATATTCAGTTGCCTAAAGAAAAATGTAAAGTGGCCTTACTCTTTATCAGTATTAGTGTTTCTAGTAGTTATATATCCTTTCTGTTATCTGTATACCTCAATCCATTATATATACTCACATTTTAATATTTGTTATGTGTTTCAGGGTGTTGACGATGCCTTCTATACATTAGTTCGAGAAATTCGAAAACATAAAGAAAAGATGAGCAAAGATGGTAAAAAGAAGAAAAAGAAGTCAAAGACAAAGTGTATAATTATGTAAATACAATTTGTACTTTTTTCTTAAGGCATACTTAAGTAAAAGTGGTAATTTTTGTATATTACACTAAATTATTAGCATTTGTTTTAGCATTACCTAATTTTCTGCTCCATCTGAACTGTTAAGCTTTTATCTTGAATGCTTATTTTAAAATGACAGTGGAAACTTTTTTTCCTCTAAGTGCCAGTATTCCCTGAGTTTTGGTTTTTGAACTAGCAATGCCTGTGAAAAAGAAACTGAATACCTGAGATTTCGGTCTCGGGGTTTTTGGTGCATGCAGTTGATTACTTCCTATTTTTCTTAACCAATTGTGAACTTTGATGTGAAACAAATTAATGAGCTTTCGAATCATCCCTATTCTGTGTTTTATCTAGTCACATACATGGATTAATTACTAATTATAACTTCAGTTGAGATTTCATGATTGGTTTTACTGAAACATTGAGGGAACATGAATTTATGGGCTTCTTGTAGATTCATCTTGTAGGTATAATGTCCTATAGTTTCAGTCACCCTTAATGAATGTAAAGTCACACTGTTCACAAGGTTTTCTCCATCTTTCACTGCTATTTGTCATAGTCACGCTCCCAAAAATATTATATTTTTTCTATAAAAAGGGAAAAAATGGAAAAAAAAATACAAGGCAATGGGAAATATTAAAAGGCATTTACTTTCCATATTAGATAAATTCCTATAATACTCTGAATAGCTTTTCCTGTAAAGGCAGACCCAGTATGTAATGAGGATTATAGCAACCATTTTGGGGCTATATTTACATGCTACTAAATTTTTGTATTAATTGAAAAAATTTTAACATGTATAAAAAATTCCCATAGGAATTAAATACAGTCTCCCTGTGTCAGATTGCTCTTTCTTAGCATAACTTTAAATCTTTTCTTGATCTTTGGTCTTAGAAAATAGTTTTAATTCTGGTAGTGACGTTAAAGATTATTTGGGCCAGTTAGCTTTAGTAGATGTTAAAGAGACCAAGGTTGCAAGGCCAGGCCTGGTGTAAACCTTTGAGCTTCATTAAGAGTTTCATAGTATGGACTGGCATCCCTGTGGTCTCCCTGTTGTCATGAATTGGGTGGTCAGAAGTGGGGACGAGGAGAGTTTGGATAAGATGCATCCTCACTATGTGGTGGTCCTGCTAACAGATCAGGAACATCACTTTTGTTTAAAAAAAAAAAAAACAAAAAAAACAACCAATAGAACTTTTTAAAAACATTATTTCAATTAAGATTTTGGGGTAGGGGGTGGCAAGACTTTAATTTTTTTTTTTTTTTTTTAAACAATGAAGTGAAAAAGTTTCAAAATCTTTAGTATTGGCTAGTTCTCAACACTGGCTAAAGTAACATTTCATACACACTTTGCAAGTGTGGTCCATATTTAAGAATGTCTAATGCTTAAATAATAAATTAATAACAATGATTCTTTCAGTGCATTTAAAATGTATTTTTAAATATCTGAAGTGAGATGGTGTGTTGAGGTGAAAATATCACTGGACCAGGAGGAAGGTGACTTAGATTCTAGTTACATGTCTTTTACAATTTCAATTTTGGGCAAATCACTTACTGTCCATTTCTTCATGTTAAAAGGAGTCATCTCAGAGGCTTAGCTAGCATTACAACTATGTGATTTACATTCAGTTTACATAAGGATATACCTGTTTGTCAATCTCAGCACAGTCTGTAACTTTTTACCTGTGTTGTCTTCAGCGCCAGTCTTAGACAAAGTTGTGCAAGAGGTGAAGTTTATTTTTGAGTATCTGTTCTCCAGTAGCAGTACTCCTCTCCCATAGTAGTGTCATCTTGCCTGCCTACCCTTCTACATGCCACATGACTTTCTTTTCTTCTAATTCCCCTAACCTCAAGATTTATTGCTGCTCTGGGTATCTCCATGAAGGCTTCCCACCAAGTCACATTGTTCAGGCTCAACTTAATCTGACAGATACTGTAATAGGATCTGACCTAATAGCTAATTTTCAGGTGGTAGCTAGAGCAATTTAATTTTGATCCTTTGAACATCATCTCTTTGCTACCTGGTCGACTAGTGGCTAAGTAGGAAAAGTAGGATTTTTCATACCTGCTAAGAATAGACCCTATCCAGTAGAAGAATTTAATAAATTTATATTAATAAATACTGAAAGATTCCTTAGATAATCTAAAACTAGGACTAGACCTGGTAACAGTGATACATTCCATTATTTTAGTAAGTAAAATCTTCTTACAATGAAAAATACTTTAAAATTTAATTCATAAAGCTTACTTTTTAGCAGAATTCATTTATCCAGCAAATATTTGAGTGCCTATTGGATGCCAGGTACTGCACAAGGCAGTGGGGATCCTACAGTATCCCCAACAAGGGACATAATTCCTATCCTTAAGTAGTGCTGATATTTTAGAGTGGTCTGTAATCTTAGTGAGGCATTTGGCACATGACCCAGAAATAAGATAATGCATATTTTAGTTTTGCAAAGAAGGGATATGGTCTCTAAGGTTTCTTCCAGTTCTAAAATAATTGTTTCGCTCTGATTCCAATAAAGCTGTTTAATCAAGCTACTTTATGTAGATCACTTTACTTCATTATTTTAAGGGAGTAAACGTGACTGTATTTTTTATTTGGGATAATTATGTGACTTTATTGGGACAATTGTAGTACACATTAAATCGTATGTCAGATGATAACATTAAAATTCCCAAGTGCGTAATATTCTAGTTGGTCTCTTTGTATCATAATTAAAATAGACTTAAATATTGAATTCAAAAACAGTTTTATTTATCTGGGTATGAATAAACAGATGCCTGAACTAATTCACAGAAAAGGAAACTTCTGTGTAAAATTCAGTCCAATTTCTGAAATGCTATGCTAAACTACAGGTTTATGGAACATTATCTAGATAGGGTGTTAAGACTTTATATAGTACTTCCTCTTGTTTCTACACAAGAGAAAGAAATGGCCATACTTCAGGAATTGCAGTGCATAACTGAGGGATTTTTAGGACTCTTGAATTTTTTGATGTAGCTGGGCAACTTTTTTTAGGCAGTGGTAATCATCCTTTATTATGTGAATTTTGAATGGTTTGACAAAAGGTTTGTTTTTGTAGAGATTTTAAAAGGGGAGCGATAATCCTAGAAAGAAATATTATGTAATTATTACGGCCTTAAAGATAAAAATCCTTGGAGTTGAAAAAATTGCTAAATTACCTAGTCTTAGACATTAACATGTTTGTGGAAGAACATAGCAGAAGTATGTAGTATAATTTGAGTGAATATTACCAATTAGGAATTCTAGGCTCTATTTTAACTTGAGTCACACTGCATAGGAATTTAAAACCTAACTTACAGGTTATCAAAATCTTTGCCACCATTGCACAATTTTGTCCTAATATATATAGAAACTTTTGTGAGGCATGTTCGGTTGCAGTTTGCACAAGTTCATCTCATTTGTGTTCCAGTGATTTTTTTCTTCTAACCATTTTTTTCAAAACAATAAATACACATTTTTTTTTGTTAGGCAATAAAAACTGTCATTTCCATTGTCAAAAAGTAATTTCTTGATAACTGTATTAATGGTTTTTAAAAAACCATCAGTTACTTTAAAACTGAATTTATATTTAATAACTTCTGTATTAGTGTTGGGTAGCATGAAATCTGCATTGAGAAACTGAACAACATACAACTGGTAGCTGTAAATTCCTTCAGAAAATGAAAATTATTTCTTCCTAAAGATATATTTACATCAGTTCTTGAAGAATAGTCATAACTAGATTAATAACTGTTTTAGTTTAATAGTTTTAAGTGCCTGTTTGGGATGATGATAGGCAATTTAGATGAATTTAGGAAAAAAACAAAGTTCTAACTTACAGAAATGTCCATTACAGAGCGTCGCCCTCCCCATAGAGCTAAATGGGTTATGTAATGTTTTATCCAAAAGTTTCCAATTCCACTGTCTTGTGTTTTCATGTTGAAAATACTTTTGCATTTTTCCTTTGAGTGCCAATTTCTTACTAGTACTATTTCTTAATGTAACATGTTTACCTGGAATGTATTTTAACTATTTTTGTATAGTGTAAACTGAAACATGCACATTTTGTACATTGTGCTTTTTTTTGTGGGACATATGCAGTGTGATCCAGTTGTTTGCCATCATTTGGTTGCGCTGACCTAGGAATGTTGGTCATATCAAACATTAAATTTAAAAATGACCACTCTTTTAATTAAGATTAACTTTTAAATGTTTATAGGAGTATGTGCTGTGAAGTGATCTGAAATTTGTAATATTTTTGTCATGAACTGTACTGCTCCTAATTATTGTAATGTAATAAAAATAGTTATGGTGACTCTGGTAGTGTGTACTTCTTGAAATTTGAAACCTTTGCCCCACAATTGATATGGAATAGTTTATAAGCCACAGACACTATTATTAGTGAATCTTTTGCAGCTTATATGTTAGATATATTCTTTGTGAAAGGTGCTGTGAACATTATGTAAAGGTTTAAGTGTTTGCTTAAAACCATGTTAGATTTAGGTCCGTTTACTATGTTAACTCATTAAGAAGTAGATGCAAAACAGATCTGCCTTTATGATGAAAGAACAGAATAACATTATTTATTACTTTTTATCAGTAAAGGTAATTGATACACAACAGGTGACTTGTTTTAAGACCTAAAGGGAGTCAGCAGCAAAATTAATAATGGAAGATATTAAATAGGTATGTATATAATGCCAGTCACTGGCAGCCTACTTCAAGATCAGAAATAATCTTACTCCATACATATTATTTCTGTAACTGCACTTAAATCATTACCATGTGCTATTTGTTTTGTAGTGAACCTTGAATGTGTGCTGTTAATGTATCAAATAGGTTCAAAAATAAGGAAATAAGATGGTACTCCTTCAAAAGTTAAGGAAAATTAATGTGCAATAAATTATTTTGCTTAGTTACATGCATTAAATGGCATTCTCTTGTCAGTAAAATGGAGAAATGGGCTAAGAATAATTGGTAAAAACTTATTAAAATTATTTTAAGTACATTATATTTTCATTCAAAATTGGGTACTCATTAATTTTTAATTGGTAGTTGGCTATATTGCTGGTTTTGTATAAAAATTAAACATTAAAGGGCGCCTGGGTGGCTCAGTTGGTTAAGCGACTGCCTTCGGCTCAGGTCATGATCCTGGAGTCCCAGGATCGAGTCCCGCATCGGGCTCCCTGCTCGGCAGGGAGCCTGCTTCTCCCTCTGACCCTCCCCCCTCTCATGTGCTTTCTGTCTCTCTCATTCTCTCTGTCTCAAATAAATAAAATCTTTAAAAAAAAAAAAAAACATTAAGGATTGCTGATAAAGCTCTGTGAACAGAAGTTGAAACCTATTTTAGTTCATTAAGGCAGCTCAGGCATTTTTTACATGACGTGTAAATCTTGCCATTTTAAGTTAGTTACTTTTATCATATCTGGTATACATAAACAGCTGGCATTGAATTCCAGTCAAATTATAGTAATAGTGATCAGTTAGTTTTGTTGATATCTGAGTAATAGCGTTGTTTCATCGCTCTGTATTTCCTAAGGAAGTATAAGGCTTCTAGCTCTTTCATTACAAATTCGCCCCGTCCAATAAGCTCTTTGATCTTCTCTGGGTCCTTCACATCTTTGTTTTTAAGGAAAACACTCTTCAGACGCCTTTTAAAATAGTCTGCTCCTTTTGGATAGTCTCGCCCAAGATACAGCAGCTTAAAAAAGAAAGGTTACATATTTCTAAACAATCTGTATCTCAATAACATATGTATAAAACTGGCAACATAATTACTTACATTTTTATAAAGATTCAGTACTTCTCCTCTTAAAGAATTGGCCATTTTCATTTATTATGGAAAGTATCCACTTTTACACATAACATACCTAAAGAAAAATAAAAATTTTTGTAAATAACTGCATTGTAGTCCCAAAAAAGAATAAATGATTTTACACATTGGGAAAAAATGGTAATTTTTTTTTCATTCAATAAATACTTGTTAAGCACTTATGTTCCAAGCACTGGGACATAGCTACAAAATGTCAGATAAGATACCTGCTCTCACAGAACTAACATTTCCTGTGGGAGACATAATAAGAGAATTATGAATTGTGTAAGTCCTATGAAGGGAAAGGGTAATGAGAGAGAAAATGACTTGTCAAAGATAGTTATGTAGGTGTACCTTCTTTTATACAGAGTGGAATGAATTAGATTTGAATCCCAGCTGCATAATGTTACACAGATTAAACTTTATGAGCTTCAATTTCCTTACTGTCGAAAGGAAGACTGTCTACGTTGCTCTCAAGGCAACATTTTCTAGTAGCCCATATTAAAAAATATAACAAAAATTAATACATTTTGTTCATATCCAAAATATTTCAGTGTCATGTTAGATACATATCAGGTGCTTATAGGTATCAGTGGCTTAGTTGCCACCATACTGGACAGCATAGCTTTAGAGTATAGTTCCTGTGACAAGGACATTTTCCTACAGTACAACCATCAGAATAAGGAAGCTAACACTGCTGCATTACTACGTCAAACCACAACCCCTTCATGTTTTGGCAGTCATCCCAAAGATGCCCTTTATAGCAGAAAGTTCCAATTCAAGATTACACATTGCATTTAGTTTTCATGTCTCTTTAGCCTTCAGTCTGGAAACAATTCAAGTTTCCTTGACTTCCATAACTTCATACTTGTGAAGATCACAGGCCATTTATTTTGTAGAATAGCTGGAGACTACCACAGATGTTTAAAGTGCTCAGAAATAACAGAGTAGCCTGGGAAGGGGAGCAAGGGACTGGAGAACAGGAAGGGATCAAAAGGCAGGAGGAAATCCTTGGGGATAATGGAGATGTTTATTATTGTGATTGTGGTGATAGTTTTATAGCTGTATACGTATGTCAAATTAATCAGATCGATTTACACTTTAAGTATAACTTACTATATGTCAATTATACCTCAGTAAAACTTTTTAAAAATTGGTGTAAGTATGCTGGTAAAATGTTAAGAGGAAGGCTGGGAGATAGTGAGGTACACAAGGAAATAGAGATCTAAACCACAAGGTTGCCAGTTAGTGGTCAGAATAGGTGGTTCAACCAGCCACCAGTCAAGTTGCATAAAACCAGGTATGCCTCTCTGGGGTGGGAGCCCTGGTTGTAAACACTTATTTTAAATTTTTTTAAAAATATACTTGGAAGACTCCTGCTGCCGGGATGGCAGCTAAATGAAGTCCTTTTCATTTCTTGCTGAAGTTCATAAATCTGATTCTCTGGCTTCTCTTTCTTAAGGGGGAAACATGAACAAACATTATTTCCATTTTAATTCTTACATAATTCCCCACTTTACTAGTAGTTTTTAAGCTAATTCACATAGCAAACATACAATGTAGCAGAACAATTCTTTCTTTTTGAACTTTCTTGAAATTTTCTGTTTTTTTCCGGATTGCTTTTTCTGCTTTTGTCTAGATTGCTTCTGAGCTTTCTTCCCAAGTCTTTTTTTTTTTTCCCATTTTTACAAGTGAAGGACAAAAAAAGCTTTTTTAGAAGATTGCAGCTTAACAGACTGAGCCTCACTTAGGGATTATCTGAGTGCACCCTTTGTTGGGGAACCTCTGAAGTCAAAGTCATTCCTCCTGGACTGGCTGATCAGATTCCCCAGAGAAGAAACTTCCAATTTGCTGAGGGTTTGCCTATTCAACCTGAAGAAATGGAAGAAGGATGGGGGCCTTGCATTCAGCATTATGTACACCAAATTTAATTTCTGTTTCCAGTGTGGTTCTCATGTACTTAGTATATGTGAGGACACCTCAGTGCATAGAATAATATTTAGTCAGAAATACATCTCCATGCTTCCGTGGAGTGAGGTGCAGTCCCTCTAGAGGTGTTTTTCCTAAATAGCTTTTACTTAATCTCTTTGATTTACTTCATTCTTCATTTCCAATTCCATTGGCCCTGTTCCAGTGCCTTTTGAGAATTATGCAGTATAAATTGTGCTTTTCTGGTGTGTTGAGTCACATTCATTCACCTGGTTTGCAGCTTCCAAATTTTTACTGTTGTCATCTCTTTTCTCTCTCATTTTTTGTTTATTTTTATAACCCTTCACTGACGATCAGTGGAGTTTTGAAAGGAAATGAAATTAGAAGGGTACATTTAATCTACCATATTAACACCTAATTTCCATTTTAAAACTTTTTTTGTTGTTTGCTGAGAGCCACTTTCTAGCGTGGTTTAATCTTATTGAAGAATGGCTCTTAAGAATCACATGCTTTAGGGGCGCCTGGGTGGCTCAGATGGTTAAGCGTCTGCCTTCGGCTCAGGTCATGATCCCAGGGCCTGGGATTGAGTCCCGCATCGGGCTCCCTGCTAGCCGGGGAGCCTGCTTCTCTCCCCCTGCCTCTGCCTCTCTCTCTGACTTTCATGAATAAATAAATAAAATTAAAAAAAAAAAAAATCACATGCTTTAAAAATCATTCTAAATCTACATAGACATACTTTCAAGTTGCAAATTATAGCCTGTTTAATTTTCTGGCAAAGAACACAGCTTTATTTAACTCAGAATTTATAATTTGTAAAAGCTTAAATTAACCTTTTAAGCTATTGCCTTTTTTTACAAATCATACATAATAAAAGAATTTGCCCAGCAAAAAATGTAGCTGGTTTACTAGGGTAAAATTGTCCTGTTCTTTGATATGTTAATTTGTAGAAGTTAAGGCAGTTTATTATTATTTTATGTTGACCTTCAGGCTTTAAGTTTATTAGCCATTGGGAGAAAGAGGTCTCCTTGGGTTCACCTGGTGAAGTTAAAGTGCAGCAGGGACCTGGGGCTGCTCCTTAACCCTACATGAAGTCATGCAGCTTACTGCTCTTTGTAAAGAGCCAAGCTATTAGGGACTAAGAGAAGCCCCCTATCATTCTGAGAATGTGTGTGGTGGGCAAGGGGAAGGAGGTACAATCCCCATTGATAGCTTTTTTCCAATGACTGCGGGCTGAGAGAGTTCAGACTTAACCAACTCCAGTCCTGGGTTAACTAAGAATTGTCATTTTACTGGTGGCCAAAGCTGTTGTTAATCAGTCTTCCTCATGAAGTTCAGATGGCAATAAAAGTTGAAGGAAAATGGGCAAAGAAAGGCAGTGCAATGTTACTATTTATTGGTTTCTAATAGATTTTGACTTCAAACAGCTGAAACACATTTCCCCAAACTAGTTAAGCCTAAAAAGCTTCACATAAAAAACTCTAACACCAGCTCCAAAGGATAGGTCATCAGAGAGGTAGGTGGCAAAAAATTTTTGCCCCCTAAGGCTGGCATTTGGCTTGGTCGAGGCATACCTAGGAGCCAGATTATAGAAGGGAGTTGAAAGGAGCTGGTATGTGTATGTTCCGAATGGGTGGATACTGTGCCAGTCTGAAGGCAAAGAGATAACAGGAAATCGTCCTTACTCTTAGGCAGCTTGCAAGGGAAGTACCAGAGAGCCAAACTCACTGGTATAATTTTTACAGCAGTGTCCCTAGAACAGTCTAGTATGTTCTCACACATCCCTAGCACTTCCTCCTCCCTAGGAGGGAGGCGGCATAGAGTGAGAGCTTGAGCAAGTCCTCTCCCCTAGAGGCCTACCATTTTAAGGTAATTTGGGATTACCATTAACACCACTGTATGCCCATCAATCCTAATTGAGCTGACTGAGGTTTTATATCATAAACATTATTAGCTTGACTGAAACACTAAAACAAAAACTTCCATACCGGATGGCTTCAGAACTCTATATGAAGTCGACATTAAGATGTCTTTTATCTTGCTACCAGGGATTTGGGGATGGAGTGTCATAATTTACAATCTGGATTTCTAGTTCAATGGGAGTTAATAACACCTCAGCCCACAAGACTAGCTCAGTAATCCTTATTTACTAATATATTTAGTCAATAAAGTTGGGAGAGAGCGTTATACAATTAGAATTCAGAGATAAGAAATGCCAACGATTTTAAAGTATTCGATGTTTTGTCATGCTAAAACGGCCCTAAAAATCACAGAACTGAGCATTTGGAAGGAGCTTAATTTCTTAATCACTTAATTTCTTCTAGTTTCCCTGTTGGTCTAAGTTGCCAATGTTTCTTGATGTGGGGAGGAGACTGAAATTCTAAAGGTTGTGCAACTGGCTACACCATTAGCCTGTGACCTTGGGCTTAATGAGTCTTGCTGGGCCTCAGCGACCTTCAACTGTAGGAAATCCTTTACCCAGGAATTGCTTCAAGTAATTTCCAGTTCTTGTTTAGAGCTGCTCTTAGGAAAACCGGCTTGCAAAACATAACTTGCACAGAAAGTAAACTGAACCATGTGCAAAGGGAAGAATCCAAAGGTCATTAATTTCAAAATAACCAGCCCTCTTGGAACCAATTTATTTACCCCCTTCTCTAAATTGCCAATTGAGCCCCGTCCCCACTCGGGCCTAAGCTGTGGTGGCCCAGGCAGCCCACCCGGGTGTCAAGTCACTTCACTCAATCGCGTAGCCGGCGTCCCCCTTCCTTCTGGAAACGCCTCACCGAGAGACCGGCCCCAACACACTCCTAGGGAGGAAGAGAGGCTGTCAACGTCAGAAGACGTTCAGAAACCCTATGCCACACCCGGTAGCCCCTGCCCAGACCATACTTCACCGCCTCCAGACCCCGGGATCTGGAAAACAATAAAACGTCCCGGCGGCGGCACTCACGCACTTTCCGGCATTCCACAGCCGTAAAGGCCTCCGACCGCTTCGACTCCGCGCTCTGTCAACAGCGAAGCAGGGCGGGTGTTGGTGTGAGGCAGCCAGTCAGGGAAGGGGGCGGGGCGCCCCACGGAAGGACCCCGGCGCGATTGCGCGGACCAGTGCGCGAGGATTCGCGCTCTTTCCCTTGGGGCAGGTGGGCGGGGCTTGTCGTCCTGACAACCCGGGAGCGTTCGTCCGCACACTCTGAGCTCCGATTTGGCCGACTACCGAGGGAGGCTGTGCTGGCTGCAGAATGGTGAGCTGGGAAAGTGGGGGACCCAGGTGAAGGGGGGAGCAGTGATTCCCCCGTGTTAAATGATGTAATAAGAGCCTGACATATTTTAGAGGGGAGCGGGTGGGTGGGTTTAAGAAAGAACGCTTACCCCTGTGGGAAATTGGCCTTCCGATCCGTGGCCTTCCCGTCCGGGATCTCAGGGACGGATGGGAGTCTCACACCGGTTTCTGCAAACGGGGGTTGGCCAGTGCGGTCAAATGGTGTCCTAATCTCGCACTGTTGCTAGGTTTAAGAATTGGCCTCAACCTGGTAATTTCCAAGAATGATAGAAGTTTCCACTAAATTGCTTTTTTCATTGGCAGCTTGGCGAAAAAAAGTGTGTTTTTGTGCCTCCTCGGTAGTTAATTAAAGGCTGTTGCAGTTTCTTCTGCTTTGGATAGTCATTTTATGTGGTATTTTGTGGAAATACGAATTGTTTTGTGATTCAAATTACTCAGCTTGCCTTGAATTTGTTAAATATAATAAAGCTACTTGTTTTGTTTTAATGCACTCCTCAGCTGTTTCGTCTTTTTCCAGAACACAGACCAACCTGCCCCTTATGAGATGATCTCTGTTCCCATTTTCTTAAATGCGACTTCCATTTTCTGTGGTTAAAACCAAAGGAAGTAGAAAATGTAATTATTTAATTCATTAATTAAGGGGAAATACGGACTACTTTCTTTGTGTTTGACACTAGGCTAGAAGTCAAGGATCTAAAAGTGAATATTACAACCCCTCCCTGCTGTGGGAGACAGGCCAAGCTAATAAGAATACAGTTTTTTAGCTGTAACAGTTGAAATGTCTACAGTGGATTAAGTTGGGAATGATGAAATTGGGGTGGGAAAGGGCACAGAAAGGGAAGAGCAGTGCTTTTCAAACTGTGTTTTAAAGTATGAGTATGAATTTACCAGAACTGATGGACAATGTTCATGTCAGGAAGAACAGGAAGTAAATGGACTTTAAGCTGACTTAAAACTGCTGGTAAATTGAGGGAACAATAAGCCCCTATTTATTTTCCAGTGGAACATAAATTTCATCTTATCCATCTAGCAATGTTTCTCAAAATGTCCCTGGAACATTTGCTTCTACCACATCTGGAATACTTGTTAAGATGCAGATTCTAGGAACAGACTGGACTCCAAACAGTCTGTACTGTTTCCTACTGTACTAGTTTCCTAGGGCTGCCAAGTAACAGAGTAAAACAAACTAAGTGGCTTAAACAGTGGAAACTTACTGTTGCACAATTCTAGTGGCTGATAAATCCAAGATCAAGGTGTTTCCAGGGCTCTGCTCCCTCTGTGGGTGCTAGGGAGAGATCTGTTCAGACCTTTTTCCTAGCTTTTAGTAGTTCCTTGGCCTGTGGCAACATAACCCGCATTCTTTATGTGGTGTTCTGTGTGCGTGTCTTTGTCCAAATTTTTCCTTTTTATTAGGCCACCAGTCGTATTGGATTAAAGGTTATTCTATTCCATTATGATCTCATCTTAATTTAATTACATCAACAACCCTAGTTCCAAATAAGGTAAAATTTGAAGGTACTGGGGAATAGGATGAGAAAGCAGTTCAATCTATAATATCAGTGGGGAGGGGGAAGTGTGTACACTTCTACCACAGGAATATGCATTTTTTTAACAAGCCCTCTGAACTTTGAAGAACTACAGTTGACTCTTGAATAACACTGGTCCACTTTGAACTGCGGGAATCCACTTATAGGCAGATTGTTTTGATAAATACAGTATGATACTGTCAATGTATTTTTTCCTATTTTCCTAATATTTCTTCTCTCAAGCTTATTTTATTGCAAGAATACAGTATATAATACATATAACATACAAAATATGTGTTAACTGTTTATGTTATCAGTAAGTCTTCTAGTCAACAATAGGCTATTAATAGTTAAGTTTTGGGGGAAGTCAAAAGTTATATGTGGATTTTTGCCTGCATGGGGGTTGGCACCCCAACCCCTGCGTTGTTCAAGGGTCAATTGTACTATACTACATGATGCTGTTTTTATGATTTGCAGGAGGGGTTAGGATAAGTACTAATCCCGAACCCACTTCACATTAAAAGCACTAGTGAGAGATGGTAATTTGCCCATCTTAAAATATCACTACTTGAGAACAGGAGCAATACTGTGTGCGTATTCTGCTGTATAGTACTTATTTCAAGATGGGAGTGTATTAACTATTAATTGATAGTAAATACGATGATAAAAATAGAACTCAACTGAAAAAATTATATGTGAGCAGTCTCTACTATTCCTCTTTATATCATCTCCAGTGTCCCAGAGCTCCCTGTGTGCAAATCATTAATAAATATCTGCTGAATGAATTAATGAAATATATGTACTTTCAAGGAGATAAAATCTGCTTCATGTCAGTTTCAACATTTATATTTAATATAAGTTGATAATCTTATAGCTTGAACCAGTAATTTTTCCTGGATAAGTTGTCAGATGTGGAATGTGTATAATCTTATAGTCACATGATCTCCTACAGATTCCTTATCAGAAATCTAATGGACACATGAGCCTAATCAGGAAATTACAAGTAGTGTTAATTGAAAAACACATGTAATGATAATGCTAATGGTAAATATTTATTGCAATACTGTGCTTTCCAAATTAATTTCCGAAGAAGGATAGATCTGCTTTAAGACACATTGCTGAAGAGAATCGTTTTATCATAGCTTTGCCTGCTTTAAATAACTGATTCTTTTTCTAGAAAATCAGCAATCTAATTTTTCAGAAAGATTATTTATTTATGAGATCATTTCCACACTTTCAAACTTGACATCAGTACCTGTATTTTAGTCAATCACTTATTGTTCCTTGGAACCCTTTATCTCCCTGACTGCTACTTCTGTGTAGTGGTAGGTCATTTCATTACACATAGGTCATTGACTGTCACAAGAAAGAGTGTAAGATTTAAAGAGTGTATAATTTTAAAAAGGTGCTTCAGTGGGTGAACTATTTTTGTTTTTCCTAGACCTGCTTGTAGTTTTGTCTAAATTCTTTTTTAAAAGACTTTATCTTGAGATAATTTTAGTTTTACACAAAAGTTGCAAAGATGATGCAGAGTTTCCTTATGCTTTTTACCCCGCTTCTCCTAATTTTCACATTTTATATAATCTTAGTACTTTTGTTAAAAATATCTGAGTTTTTAAAAAATTTATCAATCCTTTTGTTTTTCCAACTTTCAGGGTCCCAAAGCAAAAAAGGTAGGTAGAAATTATTCTCTCAAAATAGTTTTATAAGCATTGACATTGTATGAACAGAATTTTTAAACATTTTTTAGTTTTATTATAGTTTATAATAGGATTTACTAAGCTTACTTTTTAGATTATTACTGCTATTTATTTTATTATTTTTTAATTATGTTAATCACCATACATTACATTAGTTTTTGATGTAGTGTTCCATGATTCATTGTTTGCATATAACACCCAGTGCTCCACGCAGAACGTTCCCTCTTTAATACCCATCACCAGGTTATCCCATCCTCCCACCCCCCTCCACTCTAGAATCCTCAGTTTGTTTTTCAGAGTCCATAGTTTGTCACGGTTCGTCTCCCATTCCGATTTCCCCCCCTTCATTCTTCCCCTCCTGCTATCTTCTTTTTTTTTTTTTTAAACCTATAATGTATTATTTGCTTCAGAGGTACAGATCTGTGATTCAACAGTCTTGCAGACTTCACAGCGCTCACCATAGCACATACTCTCCCCAATGTCTATCACCCAGCCACCCCATCCCTCCCAACCCCCACCACTCCAGCAACCCTCAGTTTGTTTCCTAAGATTAAGAATTCCTCATGTGAGTGAGGTCATATGATACATGTCTTTCTATGATTGACTTATTTCGCTCAGCATGATACCCTCCAGTTCCATCCATGTCGTTGCAAATGGCAAGATTTTATTCTTTTTGATGGCTGCATAATATTCCATTGTATATATATACCACATCTTCTTTATCCATTCATCTGTTGATGGACATCTTGGCTCTTTCCACAGTTTGGCTCTTGTGGATATTGCTGCTATAAACATTGGGGTGCACGTATCCCTTCGGATCACTACATTTGTATCTTTGGGGTAAATACCTAGTAGTGCAATTCCTGGATCATGTGGTAGCTCTATTTTCAACTTTTTGAAGAACCTCCACACTGTTTTCCAAAGTGGCTGTACCAACTTGCATTCCCACCAACAGTGTAGGAGGGTTCCCCTTTCTCCACATCCCTGCCAACATCTGTTGTTTCCTGACTTGTTAATTTTAGCCATTCTGACTGGTGTGAGGTGGTATCTCATTGAGATTTGGATTTGGATTTCCCTGATGCCGAGTGATGTTGAGTACTTTTTCATGTGTTTGTTGGCCATTTGGATGTCTTCTTTGGAAAAATGTCTGTTCATGTCTTCTGCCCATTTCTTGATTGGATTCTTTGTTCTTTGGGTGTTGAGTTTGATAAGTTCTTTATAGATTTGGATACTAGCCCTTTATCTGATATGTCGTTTGCAAATACCTTCTCCCATTCTGTCGGTTGTCTTTTGGTTTTGTTGACTGTTTCCTTTGCTGTGCAAAAGCTTTTTATCTTGTGAAGTCCCAATAGTTCATTTTTGCCCTTGCTTCCCTTGCCTTTGGCGATGTTTCTAGGAAGAAGTTGCTTTGGCTGAGGTCGAAGAGGTTGCTGCCTGTGTTCTCCTTTAGGATTTTGATGGACTCCTGTCTCACATTTAGGTCTTTCAACCATTTGGAGTCTATTTTGTGTGTGTGGTGTAAGGAAATGGTCCAGTTTCATTCTTCTGCATGTGGCTGTCCAATTTTCCCAACACCATTTGTTGAAGAGACTGTCTTTTTTCCATTGGACATTCTTTCCTGCTTTGTCAAAGATGAGTTGACCATAGAGTTGAGGGTCCATTTCTGGGCTCTCTATTCTGTTCCATTGATCGATGTGTCTGTTTTTGTGCCAGTACCATACTGTCTTGATGATGACAGCTTTGTAATAGAGCTGGAAGTCTGGAATTGTGATGCCGCCAGCTTTGCTTTTCTTTTTCAACAGTCTTCTGGGTATTCGAGGTCTTTTCTGGTTCCATACAAATTTTAGGATTATTTGTTCCATTTCTTTGAAAAAAGTGGATGTATTTTGATGGAGATGCATTGAATGTGTAGATTGCTCTAGGTAGCATTGACATCTTCACAATATTTGTTCTTCCAATCCATGAGCATGGAACGTTTTGCCATTTCTTTGTGTCTTCCTCAATTTCTTTCATGAGTATTTTATAGTTTTCTGAGTACAGATCCTTTGCCTCTTTGTTTAGATTTATTCCTAGGTATCTTATGGTTTTGGGTGCAATTGTAAATGGGATCGACTCCTTAATTTCTCTTTCTTCTGTCTTATTGTTGGTATATAGGAATTCCACTGATTTCTGTGCATTGATTTTATATCCTGCCACTTTACTGAATTCCTGTATGAGTTCTAGCAGTTTTGGGGTGGAGTCTTTTGGGTTTTCCACATAAAGTATCATATCATCTGCAAAAAGTGAGAGTTTGACTTCTTATTTGCCAATTTGGATGCCTTTTATTTCTTTTTGTTGTCTGATTGCTGTGGCTAGGACTTCTAATAGTATGTTGAATAGCAGTGGTGATAGTGGACATCCCTGCTCTGTTCCTGATCTTAGGGGGAAAGCTCTCAGTTTTGCCCCATTGAGAATGATATTCGCTGTGGCTTTTTCATAGATGGCTTTTATGATATTGAGGTATGTACCCTCTATGCCTATACTCTGAAGAGTTCTGATCAAGAAAGGATGCTGTACTTTGTCAAATGCTTTTTCTGCATCTATTGAGAGGATCATATGGTTCTTGTTCTTTCTTTTATTAATGTACTGTATCACATTGATTGATTTGCAGATGTTGAACCAACCTTGCAGCCCAGGGATAAATCCCACTTGGTCGTGGTGAATAATCCTTTTAATGTACTGTTGGATCCTATTGGCTAGTATTTTGGTGAGAATTTTTGCATCCATGTTCATCAAGGATATTGGTCTGTAATTCTCCTTTTTGATGGGGTCTTTGTCTGGTTTGGGGATCAAGGTAATGGTGGCCTCATAAAACGAGTTTGGAAGTTTTCCTTCCATTTTTACTTTTTGGAACAGTTTCAGAAAAATAGGTATTAATTCTTCTTTAAATGTGTGGTAGAATTTCTCTGGGAAGCCATCTGGCCCTGGGCTTTTGTTTTTTGGGAGATTTTTGATGACTGCTTCAATTTCCTTAGTGGTTATAGGTCTGTTCAGGTTTTCTATTTCTTCCTGGTTCAGTTTTGGTAGTTGATACATGTCTAGGAATGCATCCCTTTCGTCCAGGTTATCTAATTTGCTGACATATAGTTGCTCATAATATATTCTTTTAATTGTTTGTATTTCTTTGGTGTTGGTTGTGATCTCTCCTCTTTCATTCATGATTTTGTTGATTTGGGTCCTTTCTCTTTTCTTTTGGGTAAGTCTGGCCAGGGGTTTATCAATCTTGTTAATTCTTTCAAAGAACCAGCTCCTTGTTTCGTTGGTCTGTTCTACTGGTTTTTGTTTGTTTGTTTGTTTCTATTTCATTGATTTCTGCTCTGATCTTTATTATTTCTCTTCTCCTGCTGGGTTTAGGCTTTATTTGCTGTTTTCTCTCCAGCTCCTTTAGGTGTAGGGTTATGTTGTATATTTGAGACCTTTCTTGTTTCTTGAGAAAGGCTTGTATTGCTATATACTTTCCTTTTAGGACTGCCTTTGCTGTATCCCAAAGACATTGAACAGTTGTGTTTTCATTTCCATTTGTTTCCATGAATTTTTTTAATTCTTCTTTAATTTCCTGGTTGACCCATTCATTTTTCAGTAGGATGCTCTTTAGCCTCCATGTATTTGAGTTCTTTCCGACTTTCCTCTTGTGATTGAGTTCTAGTTTCAAAGCATTGTGGTCTGAAAATATACAGGGAATAATCCCAATCTTTTGGTACTGTTTGAGACCTGATTTGTGACCTAGGATGTGATCTATTCTGGAGAATGTTCCATGGGCACTAGAGAAGAATGTGTATTCCGTTGCTTTGGGATGGAATGTTCTGAATATATCTGTGAAGTCCATTTGATCCAGTGTGTCATTTAAAGTCTTTATTTCCTTGTTGATCTTTTGCTTAGATGATCTGTCCATTTCAGTGAGGGGGGTGTTAAAGTCCCCCACTATTATTGTATTGTTGTCAATGTGTTTCTTTGATTTTGTTATTAATTGCCTTATATAATTGGCTGCTCCCATGTTAGGGCATAGACATTTACAATTGTTAGATCTTCTTGTTGGATAGAGCCTTTAAGTAGGATATAGTGTCCTTCCTCATCTCTTATTACAGTCTTTGGTTTAAAATCTAATTTGTCTGATATGAGGATTGCCACCCCAGCTTTTCTTTTGGTGTCCATTAGCATGGTAAATGGTTTTCCACCTCCTCACTTTCAATCTGGGGGTGTCTTTGGGTCTAAAATGAGTGTCTTGCAGACAGCATATCAATGGGTCTTGTTCTTTTATCCAATCTGATAGCCTGTGTCTTTTGATTGGGGCATTTAGCCCGTTTACATTCAGGGTAACTATTGAAAGATAGGAATTTAGTGCCACTGTATTGCCTGTAAGGTGACTGTTACTGTATATTGTCTGTGTTCCTTTCTGGTCTGTGTTGCTTTTAGGCTCTCTCTTTGCTTAGAGGACCCCTTTCAGTATTTCTTGTAGGGCTGGTTTCATGTTTGCAAATTCCTTTAGTTTTTGTTTGTCCTGGAAGCTTTTTATTCTCCTTCTATTTTCTTTTTTTTTTTTTTTTTAAGATTTTATTTATTTATTTGACAGAGAGGGAACACAAACGGGGAGTGGGAGAGGGAGAAGCAGACTCCCTGCCGAGCAGGGAGCCCGATGAGGGACTCGATCCCGGGACTCCAGGATCATGACCTGAGCCGAAGGCAGTTGCTTAACCAACTGAGCCACCCAGGCGCCCATCTCCTTCTATTTTCAATGACAGCCTAGCTGGATATAGTATTCTTGGCTGCATATTTTTCTCATTTAGTGCTCTGAATATATCATGCCAGTCCTTTCTGACCTGCCAGGTCTCTGTGGATAGGTCTGTTGCCAATCTAATGTTTCTACCATTGTAGGTTACAGATCTCTTCTCCCGAGCTGCTTTCAGGATTTTCTCCTTGTCTCTGAGACTTATTACTGCTATTTAAATCATGGGCAATCCTTTACAAAACAGGACATACTTCAAATTTGACATAAAAAGATTCTTCTAGTTTCACAGTCTTTAATTTTTCCTTATACCTAGGTTTGAGGTTTTTTATTAGTTGTGCTCTAGAAGATGTTAGATTAGGAACCCCTTTTCTTTATTCCAGATAAACATAAAAATTTAGTTACAAAACCTTAAAAGCGGACCCCCCAAGGTAAAATGTCTTTAGATGGATTGCATAGTAATGCATACTTGATTTTCTTTTATACTTTGTAGAAATTTGAATTTAATAAAGGATGTCTAGAATGCCTTATTCTCTTCTTCACTTAATAGATTTCTACTTTAAAGCAGAAATTATAATTTCTTGACCGGCAAGCCAGATTTAGTCCCTAACCATATTTTGTTTGACCAGAAAAGTTTTTTTAATTTGTTGCCAAATTATTTTCATACAAAAATGTGATTTCCATCTATTCTGAAAAATTGGAAACCTGATAACATTGGGCCTATAGTCCTGTAAGGCAACAGTTGGCTAGACTGAGTAGCAGCCACCCCTTTTAGAAATGCATAAACTCTTCAGTTTGCCATGGTCTTGACTATGACCAAACTCCCTACTTTATTTACCTGCCTGATCCCAATAGGGATTTAGGTTTGGAATGCTGGCTTTAAGGCATATTTCGTAAGGTCACTTCTCTGTAAAATTTTCTACTATTCTTTCTTCCACAATCAGTTATGCTGTGTTCTCATAGCACATTCATTTGTACATACCTCAGTTATAACCTTTATATCATTTTATTGTAATAATTAATAATTGTGAGTTAAGTTCAGGAGCATGTCATATTAGTTTTTATATTCATAGCATTTAGCGCAATGCCTGGCCCATGATAGAAATTCAATCAATATTTGTCTAATGAATATGTGAAACCCATTTACCCTGCCAACATTCAAAAACACCTGGGCCCTTGACCATTTAAAGGAAATGCTTATTTAAATGTGTATTCAATATTTATACAGTTAAACATTTCTTCAAGAGATGCTTTTGAGTGCCTTCTGTGTTTGCTTCTCTCAGTCATTTGGACCCACTACCAACCTGAAACTATTTTAAGGACTGTGGGTATAACTGAACAAAATTTATGAAGGTTCTGGAAACATTCTCATGGAAGTATTCTGGAGGACTACAATTATTTGTATGTGGGTCTGTAATAGTTTATTGGTTTGTGTGGATTCTCATTTTTGGTTTTAGATTGTGAAATCTTAGAGACATTGTTTTCAGTGTGAAAACTCATTGTTCTAAGTGACTTCTGTGCTTAACTGTATATGCATGGATGCTAAATAAATACTTCTGGACTATTTTGTTCAGAGTGTTGAATCCCTTAGAGAATGGTGATAGGAAGCGTATGAAATTTGAAACCAAACATAAGGAATAAATCACTCACTTTTTATTTATTCCATTCTTAAAGATTGTGGTTTGGGGATTGAGTCTGTAAGGGAATTTATAGTATAGTTAGGAAAGCATTGAAAGATATATTTTATTCTTTGTGATTTGTCACAGATTTTTTTTTAAGGGAAAAGTAATAAATGCACATGGTATAAAATTAAAATAGCATAAAAATGGAAAATTTCCTCTTACTCAAGACTGGAAGAACTACTGCATATCTTTTCATAAATTGTCTAAGCGTTAAAGAGTACACACACAATCCCTTTCCTCCCCACAGTTGGGAGCATTCTGCACCTTCTATTTATCATTTAATGATATTGTATTTCATTATCCTAGGATACTCATCTTTTTACATTTTAACATTACTAAAATTGAGATATGTCTCATAGTCAGTATCATCTTAAAATCATCATAGTCCTGGATTGACATCCATTTCTTCTAGAGAGGATGTTTGCTTCTGTCAGTCACATGGGCTTACTCATACCTAATACTACTTTAAATTCTCTGAGAGTTTTTGGACCATGCTAATGGTATCAGTCAGGCTACAAATCCATGTGAACTGGCTTGTGGTTTAAATTTTCAGGATTTTTTTTCTTCTTTCTATTCCTTTTCAGGATTAAGATCTGCAAGTTTTCTTGCTGTATCTTTCTGTGTTGTGGGTTCATTTCTCATTACTCATATCCAGCTTTATTTAGGCATCTCCTATTAGACTCCCATCTTGGGCATTCCCTTTTTTTGTAGTAATAATTTAAAGGTACATCTTACATCTGATGGCATCATAGATTGGATAGAATAGGTGTTGTCTTTGGACCTTTTTGTTTCAGCACAATGAGATAGTGTCACTTCTTTTCACAGCTGCATCATATTTCATTGAAAGTATGTACTATGATTTTTATGTTGTCCCTCTTTTTTGCTATCACAAACAAGGTAAGAATGAAGATCTTTGTATATAAGGCCTTGCATCTGTATGGACGAATACTTATTTCATCGATTTAGCAGTGTTCTAGACATTAAGAGAACAGTAACAAGACAGTCTCTGATCTCATGAAACTTACATTCTTTTTTTATCCCACTTTATTGAGATATAATTGATATATAACATTCTATAAGTTTAAGGTCTACAATGTAACAATTTGATGTACTTATATATTATGAAATGATTACAAAACTAAAGTTAATTACACATCTGTCATCTCACATAATTACCATTATATATATGTGTGTGTGTGGTGAAAACATTTAAGATTGACTAAGCAACTTTCAAATATACAATACAGTATTGTTAACTGTAGTCAGCACGCTGTACAGTAGATCTTCAGAACTTACTCATCTTGTAACTGGAAGTTTATGCTCTTTGACAAATATCTGTGCATTTCACCCATGTCCTAGCCCCTGACAATCACCAATTTATTCTGTTTCTATGAGTTCAGCTTTTTTAGATTCCACATGTAAGTAAGATCATATAGTGTTTGTCTCTGACTTATTTCACTTAGCATAATGCCCTCAAGGTTCATCTATGTTGTCACAAATAGCAAGATTTTCTTCTTTTTATGGCTGAATAATATTCCACTTATACTTATCCATTCTCCTATGGATGGACAGTTTGTTTCCATGTCTTGTAGTACACATGGGGATGCAGATATCTCTTTGAGATGGTGGTGTCATTTTATAAAGCTTACATTCTATCTGGGGGAGGTGAGGTGACGTATATAATTTCAGATAGCTTTGAAAATGCAGAAAACCAAGAAAGGGGTCAGTGAGAAATGTGGGGTAGGGAATAGTGGTGATGCTATTTCATATAGGGTGATTAAGGAAGTAAAGTTTGAGTAGAGACCTAGATGAAGCAAGGGAGTTAGTCAGTAATTACCTGGGGGATGAGATTCTAGAAAGAAAAAAACAGTTATTGCAATAATGGCCAAGTAGGCCATGGTGAAATGTTTGGGTTTTATTCTGAGTGTGATTGGTAGCCTAGGAAAGTTGTAAGCAGAAGAGTGATATGGTCCGATTTACATTTTTTTTTTAAGATTTTTTATTTATTTGCGAGAGAGAGAATGAGAGAGAGCATGAGAGGGAGGAGGGTCAGAGGGAGAAGCAGACTCCCTGCTGAGCAGGGAGCCCGATGTGGGACTCGATCCTGGGACTCCAGTCGCTTAACCAACTGAGCCACCCAGGCGCCCAGTCTGATTTACATTTTTAAAAGGTGAGTGGAAAATTCATTGTAGGGAAGTAAGAGTAGAATCAGGAGGACCAGTTACAAAGCTATTGCAGCAGTCTGGATCAGAAGTCTTTTTACCAAAATAAACCTACAAGTAAAAAGTACTCTCAGAGATACACAAAGATTTTCTAAGGATGCCAGGACACAGATAGGTTTATGGAAATCAATTTCCAGATCATCATCTTCCATATTTCGCCTTTACTGGGAAAAATCTGTCATGAAGTCCTCCCTTTTCACAATTACTCTCTTGCTTTACAAAACCAAAGTGGATCTAAATCTTAGTGGTTCATTGCCCCAGGGCCTAGGCTATGAAACTAAGGGAAAATTCAAATATTGATGTTAGCAAAGCTTTCTCTAATGAAGGTACCAAGGGACTTTTTGTCTTTTGTTCTTTGTGGTGAAATATGGCAGTAGAGGTATTGCGATAGTGTGAATTTCTTATATGTTGTAGCCTGGAGTTGTGGAACTGGTAATAATTTTTAGTGAGTTACCTGTGAGATTATTGTGCAATGAAGATGCAAAAAACCCTCTCACAATGTAATTTATAATATTAATTTTTTAATGAAGAAAGATTTAAGGGTATCACCAAAAATGTAAATAAGCTTAATGTTTTCACTAAAGATGCTTGTGAAACTTGATATAACTTAAACTAGTATTATTCGTTGCAAAAGCAAGGAAAATTGTACAAGACTACAGAAAAGTTACACTGTTAGAAGATCTATCACTGCATTTACAGCAGTTTTTTTTTTTTTTTTTTTCCAGAAACCACTGTACTTCATAGAATACATGGAATAGCAGAAGACATGAATTAGATTGTAGGGGAAAATTGCCTTATAGGTTAATGAATACATAGATGATTCCAGTTGTTCCCAGCTAATAACTATGACTCTTCTTCCAGTAAAGAAAACGGCATTATTAATGAAATTTTGACATTTGGATTCTTTTAGTAATACAACTGTGAAGAGATTTTACAGGACTTAGAATACTTTTCTTTGAATTGACTTTATTTGAATAGATTAAGAATGGTGCCCAAGTACTTCCCAGCATAGAACTGTAAAGAATGGGCAACGGGGGGACTTATTGTTCATATCTGTACTTTAAATCCTATTTTAATTTTAGAACACTATACATACAGTCCCCAAATTACAATGGTTCTACTTGTGATTTTTCAGCTTTATGATGGCATAAAAGTGATACATATTCAGTAGAAACCATTCTTCAAATTTTGGATTTTGGTCTTTTCCTGTGCTAGTGATATGTGGTACAATACTCTCCCAAGACGCTGGGTGGCAGCAGTGAGCCACCCAGCTCAGCCAGCCACCTGATCACAGGCTTAAACAACCCAAACACTTACAACCATTCTGTACCCATACAACCATTCTGTTTTTCACTTTCAGTACAATATTCAGTATAGGACATGAGATATTCAAGACTTTATTATAAAATAGACTTTGTGTTAGATGATTTTGTCCAGTTGTAGGCCAACGTAAGTATTCTAAGCACTTTTAAGGTAGGGTAGGCTAAACTATGATGTTTGGTAGGCTAGGTATATTAAATGCACTTTTTACTTACCATAGTTTCAACCTAAAATGGGTTGACCGAGATGTAACCCCATCTCAAGGAAGATCTGTATTCACAAACAGGCTTTGGTTGCCTAAAATTTGAGTCCTGGTTTCTATGGAACATTCAGTGTTGACCCTAAAATAATTGTGTTAAGATCAGAACATTAAAATTGCATCTTTTTAAAACAGCATGTGAGGAAATAGAGTCAATTCATACCTGGCTCATTATAAAACGTGAGGTAGCTTGTCATGAGGATGTGTATTAACACATTTATTTGTACTGAAAAATGAATCAGACTGTCTGGCCATCGTAAGATTCGTTGACAGGAGAGGTTTTAATGTAGCAATAAAAATGAAATGAAAGTCCAATTAGAGTGGGTCATGCAGAAAATGGGAAAGTAGAAGCAGTGGGCAAGTCTTTTTAGGCGGTCTGATATAAAAGGTAATGGAATTAGAGCAAAAAATGGAAAGGGATGTGAAATATAGGGAGGGAGGAATTTATGAATAACTAGAGGTATTAATTACAGGAGCCAAGTCTTATTAAATAGGCAGTAAAAGATAGGATCCAGTGTAAAAGCGGCAGGTGCAGGCTTAAATAGCAGAAGGGATATAAATCATACAACATAAAGGAGGGAAGGCAGACCAAGATATGTAGATAGGTTCAAAGATTTGGGTGTGTAACTGAAATTATTCTCAGAGTTTCCAGTGGTATGAGAGAGAAAGTCAACAGCTAAGAATAAGAAAGAGGAGAGGATTTTGGAGGTTTGAAGAGTGAGGAGAATGAAGCAGTGGTAGGAATACTGGATGGCACAAAGTCTATTTAAAATTTATGCTCATAAATTTGAGCTCATGTATTTTTCTCTGGCAAGGTTCAGCTGCTCCTATTGCTAGTGCAGAATAGATGGAGAGTTGAGTTGAACTACATCTAGGAATTTGCCAGCTGAGCTTCTCTGAGGGACAGGAAAATGGGGGAAGTGGAAATATATAAGTTAGTGACTATGGTGATGAGTTGTGAAACCTAACCTGGGTAAAGAAGTGGAGGAATGGGGGGATTAATGATCAGTGAAGAAATGGTAGGGCTAATGGATTAGAGATTCCAGTGGAACATTCTGCAGTAGGTGAGCCAAAAGGAGAAGATGGCCATCCAAAAGTCTGTATATTCCAAGGAGTAACCACTCTACTGATTGCTAAATTGAGATAGTGCTCTTTTCTTTCTATCCTTCCCCGGGAAAATGGAGAGGAGGTCGTTATCACCAAGATAGTTCTCAAATTTGTATTCCATAGCCCTGATCTCTTTGCTAAACCTCAGTTCTTCAGGTTCAGTGCCAGCAAACATTGCCTGGATGTTCTACTCACACTCATATTAATTAGATTTTACTCCTTTCAACAATGTTTCATCCAAATTTACTTGTTCTGGACTACAGTTTTTCTTTTTGACTCTTCTCTAACTCATTCTTCTCCTTGCTCCAATTTTTATCATTATCAAATAAGTTAGCTTATATAATATTTATTGGATCCATTCTCCTGTGTTTATTACATTGTTATGACTTTAGTTTTAGTAACTACTCTTAATAGTCACCCAAATGGTATCCTCTTCATAATCTTTTTTTTCTAATACAAAGTTAGTTTTCAAAATTAAATTCTTAATAGCCACAGCCCTTCTCAAAAACTTTTAGGGGGTTTCCACTTTTTTAGAATAATGTCCAACCTCTATAGCATAGGCTCCAGCCTTTTCTTCCATTTTCATTTCTATAACCTTTTCTTGGAATCTCCCAGGGCCCATGAACTTCTTGGCCTTTCCAGTGCCATCCTGTCTCCATATCTTATTGCCTGCATTTCCCTCTTCCTGAGATACCTTCCCCACATATCTGAATGTTAAAATCTTTTGGGCACAAACTTAAATGCTACCTGCTCTATAAAGTATTTTTAATCATTATAGACATATAGTAGTACTAAAACTATTTTTACATATATTTTATATATATTTGACATCTATTTTATATATATTGTATATATATTTTATTTTAATCCTTACAACAATAAAATGAGGTCTTTTTTTTTAAAGATTTTATTTATTTGCGAGACAGAGAGGGTGCATGAGTGGGGGGAGGGGCAGAGATTGAGAGAGAGAGATAATTTGAAGCAGATTCTGTGCTGAGCGCAGAACCCGACACGGGGCTCGACTCACAGCTCTGAGATCATGACCTGAGCGTAAATCAAGAGTGGACACTCAACTGACTGAGCCACCCAGGCGCCCCCAAATGAGGTCTTATTTAGCACCATTTTAAAGATGCGGAAACTGGGAATGAGAAAATTATGTAAATTGCATATTAATTGCATAGTATTAATTGTATAGTAATTAAATTGGCACTGTCACTCTTGCCTTTAAATAACTTATATGCTTATTTTTCTTGTTTCCATGCTTTGTCCTCAATGCATTGGGTCGAGGCTTTGTTCATAATAGTCTTATTTGAACGAATGAAAGACTAGATTCATGGAAGCATAAGTGTTTTTCATAATTATTATTTGAGGGATACATGTTTTAAAGTAATTTGGGTGCATATTAATAGCCTTTTTTTATGTTGTGACATTTAAGTCTGGCAGGAAGAAGAGGAAAATCACCAAAGCTGAACGATTAAAGCAGCTACAAGAGGAGGAGGAAAGACGGCAGAAAGAGGAAGGTACAAAATACACAGTGTTACTATTTTCATATGCAAGAAATATAACAGTAGGTTGGTATTTCTACATTCTTTTAAAAGAATTTTCGAAATTCTTCAATTTTTCAAATTTCATCTGTTTTATAATAAATGTCTGCTGTTTAAAGGGTACCCAGAAAGTTCTGTTAGTATACACCCATCACTTTCAGAAGTGGAGTTGCCAGGTAAAATACAGAATGCCCAGTTAAATTTGAATTTCAGATAAACAATGGATAATTTGGGATAATTTGCCTCATGCAATATGGAACATATTTAAATTTTTTTTAAAAGGCAGTTCTTTTATCTGAAATTCAGGTTCAACTAAGCACTCTGTATTTTTATTTGCTAACTCTGGCAACCCTATCTTGAAGTGTTTGTATTTACTGATGAAATCAGAGGCATTGGTGCTTATTGTACAGTAAGAATTCTGAAACTCAAATTCACTAAATATAGGAAGTAAACACTAGCAAGAAATGTACAGAGCAGCCTAAGTTCTTATAGTTTAATAATATTTATTTGCCAAATTTAAAGAGGATTTTCATTTGTAAAAAAAAAGTCAGTTGAAAATTAATAAAAATATCAGTTATTTAAAATACCAAAAAGTGATTTTAAAAATCTGACTATTTCAAGTGGTTGTAGCTTTTAGCATTAAGAACATGTGTGATTCAAATTCAGGTTTTAAAAGTCTGTCCTCTGGTTCCATGTTGATTTTTTTATGTGTAATCATTATAAATCCTTCTTAGGTGGCTCATGATAAGAATACATTATCAGGATCTAGATCTTGGGGCAAGTTTTATTATATTGGATTAAACTCATTCTTCAACATATATTTCATATTCTGTTTTTAATAGTGAAAGCAAGAGAAGATTAGGGTAGTTGCTTCTGATGATGTAGATGTCACAAACTTACGGAAATCTTCTGAAGACTTTACCTCTCCTTAATTACCCATGATAGATCTGTCACTTTTTATTGGTTAAATCATTATTGGATTTCTATAAACTTTTTGGGCAAGAGAAATATCATTATAGTCCTATTTTCTTGGCCAGAAAGTTTGAGTCATGTTGTTTTTTGAAAGAAGTCTAGCATTCATCTTATTTCTACCACATGATATGGTTGTGACTTCTATAAAATATTCCACCACCCTTACATCTTGAAAATACTTTAAGCAATTTTAAGGGCTTAAAAATAGATTGATTTAATCACTGAGAAAAAATTTTTTTTGGTTCTTTAGAGGAGGCTCGTGTGAAATATGAAAAAGAAGAAATGGAAAGGCTTGAAATACAACGGATTGAGAAAGAAAAATGGCAACAACTTGAAGCAAAAGTACATAAACATTAGTAATATTTTTTTAAAAGATTTTGTTTATTTGTCAGAGACAGAGAGAGAGCTTGTGCACACAAGCAGGGGGAGCGGCGGGCAGAGGGAGGAGGAGAAGCAGGCTCCCCGCTGAGCAAGCACCTCAATGCAGGACTCGATCCCAGGACCCTGGGATCATGACCTGAGCTGAAGGCAGATGCTTAACCAACTGAACCACCCAGGCGCCCCTAGTAATGTTATTAATGAAGACACACTATGTGGCTGTCAGATATGTTTGGCCATGTAACGTCACTCTCCCCCATACCTACCACTAATGTTTAGGCCTTTATAAACTGGTTTAAGTCATTTAATCCTACCAGAAAGTTAGTGAAATTATTACCCACATTTCACAGATAAGGAAATTGAGGACTAGGGAAAGTAAGCAGCAGAGCCAGGATTTAGACATAAATAGCTTTGCTTCGGAGCCCTTGCTTGTAAGCATTGTTATTTTTCTCAATCTGTTTTATAGATAAACAGGGATGCCCCTCCCCCGCCCCCCCAAACTCAAATTCTACCTCTCCTGTTTCAGTTTTTTTTTTAATTTTTTCTTTTTAGAGTTTATTTATTTATTTGAGAGAGAGAGAGAAACAGAGATAGAGAGAGCACAAGTGGGGAGGAGAGGGAGAAGCCGGCTCCCTGCAGAGCAAGGAGCCTGATGCTGGGCTCGGTCCCAGGACCCCGGGATCATGACCTGAGCCGAAGGCAGACATTTAACCGACTGAGCCACCCAGGCGCCCTCTCCTGTTTTAGCTTTACTTCTCTTTTTCACCAGAATTTTTCAATTAGCAATAATCGCGCCTCGGATACACCTCATTGGCTACGATACTGCCACTGTGCAAAGCTTTTCACCAGAATTTTTCAGATCGGTAGTTCTGAAATATTTTGATCTGAGGAGAAACCTCTTAAGTATTAAAAATTGAAGACCCCCAAGGAGATTTGTTTATGTGGATTATATCTATCAATATTTACCATATTAGAAATTCAAACTGAGAAATTTTAAGATGCATTATATTAATAGATATTAAATATTGTTAAAAAGAAACATTAGTAAAAACAAAATATATTAACATTTAAAGAAAGAAAACAACTATACATAGAATTACATATATAATATATATTATTGATTTATACTTGACATATCATATTATATTAGTTTCAGGTGTACAACATAGTGATTCAATATTTGTATATATTGTGAAATGATTGTTATAATACAATAGTTACATCCATAACCACACATTATATATTTTTTAAATTAGGGAAATAAGTGGCATTGTTTATATTTTTAAAATCTCTTTGATGTCAGACTTAACAAAAGACAGCTGGATTCTCATATCTACTTCAGTATTTTGTCTGTTTCAGTGTGTTGTTTTGATTGAAGTATATGAAGAAAATCTGGCCTCACAAAGATTCATAGTTGGAAAAGGAATATTTTCAGATAACTGTGAATATTCTTTTTGATACTATACCAAAACTCAATAAATCATAGTTTCTCAATATGGAATCTGAAATCATATCAATGAGCTTTTCATGCTCTGTTACACTAAAACATTGATTTATCTTACCCTTTAAGTAGATCTTGTATCCATGTATGATTCAGCAATATCATGCATTCGTTGCTTGGAAAAATTTGGTTTACTGAATTATTTCCTTCCAAATACTGACACATTTTTATTGTTCATTATCAAAAATCACATGCACTAATTTCATCTCCAATCAAATCAGAAAGGTTTTTAAGGAAAAAATGTCAAGCTCACAGCGTAGATATAAGTTTTCCTAAAATTTGAATTTTTTTCCTTAAAGATTCATTTATTTGAGAGAGAGAGAGAGCAGGGGGGAAGGTCAGAGTGGGAGGGAGAGAGAGAATCTCAAGCAGGCTCCCCACTGAGCACAGAGCCCCACAATATAGGGCCTGATCCCATGACCTGAAATCATTACCTGAGCTGAAACCAAGAGTCGGATGCTCAACCGACTGAACCACCCTGGTACCCCTTTAAAATTTGAATTTTTATTTGAAAACTTGAATTTTATCATTGGTAACAAATACTTTTAGTTGTTCCCTGGAATTGACATGCTCAATTCATTCATTTTTTGAGAGGTTCTGCCAAGATACTCTAATAATTGCACAAGTATTTCTCAAGACAGTCTTGTCCTTTGATATGCAGCAGAAGTGCTTTATGTATACTTCCCATTTTATCACACAGAATAATCAAAAGACATACACTGATGAGTTGACATTTAATAAAATTAATATTTTTCACTTCATCACATCATTCTTATGTGAAACTGGCTGTTTCCCACCCCTCTCCCCCAAAGAATGTGCCCCCTAGTACAGCTTGTGACTTGATTTGTGCTGAGGCACCAGGAATTTTATACCATTTTGTGCCATTAGTGCAAATGTATACACAGCAAAAAAGGCAGATACTGTTTTAGTATTATTATGTAGACATATTTGACCTCACAGATCCCTAAAGAGTCTTGGGGACCCACTAGGAGTCTGCAGATCATTCACAAACCACAGTTTCAGATGAAACCTTTTGGAAATAGCAGTTACATTCAAACTAACTTTAGTTAGTGTTCATTTTGAAAGTATTTTGTCAGTAAAGTTGAGAGGCTACTTGCGAAGCATAAAGGTAAAATTAAAGAGCTAGCCAATGTATTTATCTCCACGTAACAGGATCTGGAAAGGAGAAATGAAGAACTTGAAGAACTTTATTTATTAGAGGGGTGTTTTCCTGAAGCAGAGAAATTGAAACGAGATACTAGATTGCTTTCTCAGGTAAGACTGATTTGTGTGTTACGTGTGTGTGAACTAATACTTTTGTACCACAAGAGGGAGTTATAGTCTGATATCCTTTTTAATCCTCCCAAACTTTGACTTTGTAAAACATCTCTAATCTGACAAATCTCCTATATTGCATGTAGCAAAGTAAATGCACATAGCTTTGTAGAAAACTATTTGTCAATAATAAGACCCTTGAAATTTTTATATCTTTTGACTCTGATTTAATTTTGGGGAATCTATACTGAGGAAATTATTCTAAATTAAAATAGAAAACTGAGCTTCATGGAATCTAGTGTTGCTCAAAACAGCGTAAGTTTGGAAACAATAAAGATTATTATCAGGAGAAGAAGAAAAAACTAACAATATGGCAAAAGATGATGGCGGTATAATTTTAAGCAAAAAACTGTAAGTACAATATGATTACAAATGTAGAATTTGCATAGATTACAGAATGAATGGAAGAACTCATACTAAAATGCCAATGGTGATTAACAATTAGTAACAATTTGAGAAGTGGAAATTAGCCTGTGTTGGCTTTTGTAAATATAGAAGTTATATGATTAGAGAAGAAAGCAAAACAAAACCAACTCATAAATACTGTTTTAAAAATATGACAATTACTAGAATAGTTATTTATTTAAATTATGGAAGCTTTTAAATTATTTTGATGAAGAGAATTTTATTATTTTAGAGGTATCTCAAGTAAGCAGTTAAAGTCATAGTACTTGTTGCCTAAATTGGAAAAACTAGGTTATGAGAACTGATACTTTGAAAAAAGTTATTTAATCTTTGAATTTTCATCAGTGTGAACCTTCAGACATTTTTATTCCACAGTGGAAACACTACATTCAATGTGATGGGAGTCCTGATCCTTCAAAATCCCCAGAAATTAATACTTTCATTAGCCTGTGGAAAGAGGAAACAAATGAGACTCTTGAGGAAGTGATTGCGAAGAGTAAACTAGTGCTAAATGTAGGTATTGGGATATTATTTTATAATTTTAAATTATTTAAATTACAAATTGTCTGATACTGACTCCAAAATAAAAATAAATTGAATAACTATCATACTTGCCAATTAGTAACACTACTGCTTGCTTGGCTATGCAGAAAAATTATTTGCTAATCTTTACATTTTTTTTTAACAGTCCAAGTGCATTTTATTTTATTTTTTTTAACAGTCTTTTCATTTTTTTTTATTTTTACAACTCCTTTTTAAAATTTTTTATCTTTGCCACCTTAGATATAAGGTCAACATAACATAAATGTGAAACATTATGTGTGTCTAATCCAAGCAGGAAAAAAAAATCAAGTTGCATCCATTTATGTAGATAACTTGGGGGAAAAGTGCATGATTTTATCCTGAGTTGAAATTTTCCACTATTCTATGATTCACTACAGATGTTTTTCAATGTTAACTATGTGCCAGGCACCTATCCTTTAAGGCATGAAAGTACAAAGATGAATAAGAACATAGTACCTTCTACTTATGCAAATAGGATGGACAGACTACCCTGAGGATCTACCACATTATGATACACTTAAAAATGCTAAAAACAACTTTTTTTAATGATATTTAAATTCATTGCCTACAGGCGCCTGGGTACCTCAGTCGGTTAAGTGTCTGACTCTTGGTTTTGGCTCAGGTCATGATCTTATGGATGGTGAGATTGAGCCCCACATGGCTCCGTGCTCATCAGGGAGTATGCTTGAAGATTCTCTCCCTCTCTCCCTTCCCCTACTCTAGTGCTCTATCTCGCACGCTGTCTCTCTCTCTCTCTAAAATAAATATGGGGTGCCTGAGTGGCTCAGTCATTAAGCGTCTGCCTTCAGCTTAGGTCATGATCCCAGGGTCCTGGGATCCAGCCCTGCATCGGGCTCCCTGATCAGCGGGAAGCCTGCTTCTCCCCCTCCCACTCCCTCTGCTTATGTTCCCTCTCTCGCTGTCTTTGTCTCTGTCAAATAAATAAATAAAAATCTTTAAAAATAAATAAATAAAATATATAAATCTTTTTTAAAAGATTCTATTCATTCGAGAGTGAGAGATCACGAGAATAGGGAGAAGTAGAGGGAGAGAGAGAAGCAGACTCCCCACTGAGCTAGGAGCCCAACGTGGGGATTGATCCCAGGACCTGGAGATCATGACCTGACCCAAAAGCAGACACTTAACCATTTGAGCCATCCAGGGACCCCAATAAATAAATCTTTAAAAAAAATAAATTCATTGCCTAGTTCAAAACAAAGTAAGGGAAAATCTTAAGAGGCCAATTCAGAAAAGCGGGCAAGTCTCAAAGTCAGTGGCTTCCCAGAGAGCCACTTCCCCAGAGGCTCTCTGTTAAGTCTTGGGTTAGCATTGGTTTAAAGGACCATCAGGAGGCAAAGCCTAAAGTATGTGAAAGGTGGCAAGTTGAATCAGACATTTCTTATATGGCTGGGAGCCTCCAAAAGTTATTGTGGGTAATAGGGGAAATACTCGGCAAAAGATGATACGAACTTGTTTGGCTCATCTTTAGCTTAGAGAAGGGAAACAAGAAAATTACTCTTAATCACAAGTGAATCCAAAGTAGATTGGGAGAATTTAGCAGAATATAGGAGAGATAAAGAGATGGAAAATATGAATGAGAAGTTAATAAATATGTATGATAGAGGAAAAGAGGCGAAAATACATTGAAAAGGAGTACCAGAAAGAGATGCAGAAGAATGAGGGAATGACAATATTCAAAGAGAAAATGTCTGACGTTTTTCCAGAATTGAGGAAAGATACAAACCCTCAGAGTCAAGAAACCCAACAAATCCCAAGTTAGGATGAATAGAAAAATGCACACTAGACACACCTAGATAATAATTGAAACTAGAAGGGAGGGCGCCTGGGTGGCTCAGATGGTTAAGCGTCTGCCTTCGGCTCAGGTCATGATCTCAGGGTCCTGGGATCGAGTCCCGCATCGGGCTTCCTGCTCCTTGGGAGCCTGCTTCTCCCTCTGCCTCTCTCTCTCTCTGTCTCTGTCTCTCATGAATAAATAAATAAAATCTTTAAAAAAAAAAAAAAAGAATTGAAAAAAAAAAGAAACTAGAAGGGATTCACTGCTCTTGGTCCTTTTATCTTCTAATGCTTTTTATTACAATTCCTCTCCACCTTTTTGTGTTTCTTATCACTGTGGTTTACTTCTATGTGTTGTAAAATGGAGTAACTCCAGATTCTGTTAAGCTCTTAACATGCATTGCCTAATTTGATCTGGACAAGCTTATGAGACCCATTCTACGTAAAAAGAGAGAGAAATTGTGACTTACTTAGAGTCTCCTATGAGACTTCAGATGGGTCTTACTCTTTTTTTTTTTTTAAAGGTTTTATTTATTTGAGAGAGAGAGATACAGAGCAGGAGCGGGGGGAGGGGCAGAGGCAGAGGGAGAAGCAGACTCCCCGCTGAGCAGGGAGCCCCAATGCGGGCTTGATCCCAGGACCTGAGCTCATGACCTGCGCCGAAGGCAGACACTTACCTGACTGAGCCACCCAGGCGCCCCTAACTCTGACTTTCCAAGGGCTCCATGGAGCCTCCCCCACACCATGAGGTGTTCTTGCCATTGCATATACTCTCTGCCATGCTGCCATGGCAGGATGCTGGTCTCTGATGCTCTGCAAAAGTCGAGAGAGAGTGGTAAGTAGCAGAAGTAGTAGAGGTCATCAGTGATAAGCTGGAAGTGAAATCTTCCTATTATGAGAGTGGGTTACAGAAATGGACATAATAAATAATAGGGAAAATGAAAAAAAAATAAGTAAAACAAAACAGGAGATGGGAGAAGAGAATGATCATAGCAATAGGAAACTAAAGCAGGCAGCACATGAGGAACAGAAAGAATTGGATAGCATCAATGACATGGTGAACACCAGGTTCCAAATGATCAAATTTATTTATTTGGCAAGCTCTTAAATAATACTATGGCAGGCTTTAGAAATAGTAACTTGCTGAATTCTTATAATAACCCTATGAGGTAGGCACTATTATTCCCATTTCACAAATGAGGAAGGCACAGTGATGTTGTCCAAGATCACACTGGTAGTAAGAAGTGGCTAGGATTGAAGCCCTGCATTCTGGCTTGAGTCCATACTGCACTATACCGCTATGCTGCCTCTCTTAATTTAGAAGTTTATTAGGTATTTATTATGTGTCAGTGTTCAAAACTAAATCTTGCCACAATACAGTATTAGTTGTTCCTGTGACCTTGCTGTGCCTCTTATATATACCTCCACTATACTATACTAACACTATAAATACCTCCACTCTCTTCTTGCTTGCATTCTTTTTTTTTTTTAAGATTTTATTTATTTATTTGACAGAGGGAGAGGGAGAGCACAAGCAGGGGGCATAGCAGGCAGAGGGAGAGGGAGTAGCAGGGAGCCCAATATGGGGCTTGAATCCCAGGACCCTGGGATCATGGCCTGAGCTGAAGGCAGATGCTTAACCGACCGAGCCACCCAGGCACCCTGTTTGCATGGTTTCTGAGATGTTAAATGCAATTTTTAATTTTGTTCCTCTAAAGGTACGGTGTTTTTTACTCTGGCTTCTGTGGAGACTTTCTTTATCTTTGATTTTTCTGTAGTTTGAAAATGATAAGCCTAAGTGGAGTTTTTTAGGGCATTTATCCTGCTTCGTGTTCTCTGAGTTTCCTGAACCTGTGGTTTGGCATCTAACATTAATTTAGGGAAATTCTCAGTTATTATTATTTCAGATATTTCTTTTGTTCCTTTTTCTCTTTTTTCCCCTCCCGGTATTCCCATTATGTGTATGCGACACCCTTTGTAGTTGTCCCACAGTCCTTGGATATTTCATTCTATTCTTTAAATTGTTTTTTCAGGTTTTTGTTGTCTTTGCCATTTGGTTTTCAAGGATTCTTATTGCTATGTCCTCTGGCGCAGAGATTCTTTCCTCAGCTGAGTTCAGTCTACTAATAAGCTCACCAAAGGCATTCTCCGTTCCTGTTACAGTATCCTTTGGTCTAGCATTTCAATCTGGTTCTTTCTTAGGATTTCCATCTCTCTCCTTTACATTGCCCATATATTCATGTATGCTGTCTGTTTTATCCAGTAGAACCCTTAGCATATTAATCATAGTGGTTTTAAATCCCTGGTCCGATAATTCCAACATCCCTGCCATGTGTGGTTCTGATGCTTGCTTTGTCTTTTCAGATTGTGGTTTTTGCCTTTTGGTATGACTTGTAATTTTCTCCTGATAGCTGGACATGATGTACTAGGTAAAAGGAGCTGCTGTAAGTAGGCCTTTAGTAATGGGACTGTGAGGTAAGGTGGGGAGAGGGGAAGACCTGTGAAATTAGTTCTCAGTCTTTTAGTAAAGCCTGTGTCTCTGCGTCTCTGCATCTCTGCATGGTGAACTTCACAAATGTTTTCAATTGTTTTTATTCCCTCTTAAGTGGGAGGGAATGGCTAGAGCCAGCTGGAGTTAGGTATTTTCTTTCCCCCAGGTGAGTTAGGCTCTGATAAAACTCTTGCAGCTTAGGCTCTAAGTAGTTTCCCCTGAGATCAGGCCTTGTTAAGAACAGAGTACTCTGGTGTATTTCAGAATGGTTCCTTTTCCCCTTCCTCTGCTGGAAATAGGTGGGGATTTTGCTCCTACAGTTATTATGAGAACCTGGTGGAGCATTTGGAGGTAAATCTAACAATATTGTGGGCCCTCTTGTTCCATGACTGTGTTCTCCTGGAGTTTTTAACTCTCAAGAGTTGTCTACACTGAGTCTCAATAATTTGTCATTTACAATTCACTTGGCACTGGTTTCTGCAGTGGCTTTTGCTCCTGAATATAGATCTCTCCAGTCTTGAGGGCAGGTGTTTGCCCTATCTCCTCCTCTCTTGTGGATCAAAGAGGAGTTGTTCATTTTTCAGTCTTTTGAGCTTTTTATTTGTTAGGATGGGGTCAGGTCTTCCAAACTCCTTACTTTGGTTTCCGTATCTGTAAAAACAGACATAGTAACAGTATCTAGCTCATAGAGTTATGATGAAGATAGAATGAATTAAAACGTATAAACATTTAGAACAGTTCCTGGCACATAGTAAGTGTAGGAGAGAGAAAATTCTTCTACCCTTCAAGGTCTTTCAGCTGGACTGAGAATTCAATTCATATGAGACAGGAAAATAGGAGAAAAAAGACAATTTTATTACGTGCACATGAAGACCCAATAATGAAATTGAGACCCAAAGAATTGACCAAGGCAGGCAAATTTTAGACAAAGAAACAATAGATTTGTGAGGAATTTACAGGATACGGAAAACAGGTGTTTGTGAGCTTGAATTAGTAAGGAATTTTAAGAGGAATTTGGGCTAAGGTAGTAGATTAGTAAAAAAGTAACAAGGTTTATTTCCACAGTTTTCTCTACTTGAAAGTCCATGTCTGTGGTGATAAAGATGTCTTTTCTTAGTACAGGGAGGGTATTTTTCATATGGGAGATATGTTTCCTGCTTTCAGGAGGACAGAGGAGGGTCTGAGTGTCTTTGTACCAGTTAATTCTCAAGTAGCTTCAGTTCAAAATGATCACTCTTGTGCCTTTGTGGTTCATTTGGGGGTGACCTGCCCTGGACTCCTACATAAACATTCAGTATATATTAGTAACTCTCTTCATGTCCTCCTCCTCCTCCTCATTGTTGTTATATCATTATTTCTACTGTTCCATAGTCTTAGGTATCCAAGCTGTCCCCGTTCTATTAACTTGCTAATGAAAGCTCTGTTACAGATAGTTGGGAATTCTTATAATGGAGTTTCTGGAGAAAATATTTAATTTTTCCATGATCTTAAATAATACAATAAATATAAGAAAGGATTTTTATATGTTTTACTGAAGATATGATGTGTGCCTCAATTCAAAAGTGATAGAACATCCCCTTTTCACTTTTTCTTTGACTTTTTGTCAGAAGATTATTTTTATAGTAAGTTTTTACATTGTTTTTATTTTATAGTTAATTGATAAATTGAAATTAATTTTATTGGAAACACCACCATATGATTTGGAAGATAAAAATATAGCACAGTACCAAGGATCCATTCTAGAACTGCAGGAGCTCCTTCACCTTAAGTTTAACATAGCCACAGAAATGCTCCTCAGAGTAAGTGTGGTTTTTTTTTTGCTTATAGCTTATGATTAACTTTTTTACGTGTTAAAATTTTACACTATCTGATAAAAAAAAATCCAGTATCTTTTTAATTAAAAGGCTATGGACAAGTCAACACAATAATTTGAAGCACATGTATTTATCCAGATTTAACAGTCGTAAATATTTCTAAAAAAAAAACATAATCAGTATAGTTAAAGTCTAGTTTTTCTTTAAGATTTTATTTATTTATTTGAGAGGGGAGAACACAGAGGGAGAGTGAGAGGGGGAAGCAGACTCCTCACTTAGAGCCCGACGTGGGGCTCGGTCCCAGGACCCTGGGATCATGACCGGAGCCGAAGGCAGACGCTTAACGACTGAGCCACCCAGGCACCCCCAAAAGATAAATTTATTAAAAAAAAAAAATCAACTTTATTTATTTATTTATTTATTTGACAGACAGAGAGAGAGACAGTGAGAGAGGGAATACAAGCAGGGGGAGCGGGAGAGGGAGAAGCAGGCTTCCCACCGAGCAGGGAGCCCGACGTGGGGCTCGATCCCAGGACCCTGGGATCATGACCGGAGCCGAAGGCAGACGCTCAACGACTGAGCCACCCAGGCCCCCCTTTTTTTCTTATACTTGCTAAGGTTTAGTAGGATCACTATGAAAATAAATTCACAAAACTTTATATGTTAAACATTCCCTACTCTAGGTAAATCGACAAAGATCGTAATTATTGGTAGTCACTGTATTTTCCCCAAATACCTTGTCATTAATGATAATATCCATATAACTGTAAAATCACTATTATACCTTAGGAAGTAATAATTCCATAATCTAATGTCCAGTCCATATCTAAATTTTGCCTAATATCCTATCCCATGAATGTCTTCTATGGCTGTTTTTGTTTTATTTTGCTCTTTAAATCAGAAAACAACCTAAAGTCACACTTTTTTTTTTTTGTCTGTTTTACCTTTTGGTTTATTTTGGTCTCTGTATAGCCTTGGTAGAAATATGTTCTAATTACAAAAAGAACTGCAAAGAAGGCTTAAACTTCACTAAATTTATTGTTAGTAGTAATATTCATAATGTAATTTTGGAACTATTTTATTTATATTGTAAGAAAAGCAAGGAAATGTATTACAATTTTTAGTAATCAAGATTATTTTAAGAGAAAAAGATACAGTATGTAAAAGAAAAGATTAGAAAAATACTGTAATGTTAAATTTGAAATGGAAATATCAGTATGAACCAGATTTCTTTTTAATCCATAAAAATGGAACCAGGTCTAGTTGGGGTAAACAGCCAATTCCAGGTCTGGAGTAGGGTAAGTGAAAGATGAGGTTGAGTTATCTTGTGCTCTAGAAAGCAAATAAATGCTCAGAGACAAATGGAGTCGTATCCAAAGGGAGAGAACTAGCTTAAAGGGGCTCCCACTGGTCAAATTTGGAATAATTTGAATATCATAAAGAATAATTATAATTGATTATAGACCATTGAATAAATAAAAATCCGTGGGTCTAAAGTGATACTCCAAAAAAGGAAGGGGGAAAGGGGGGGTGGAGGGAAAGAACAGTTCTTTATAGAAGAATGCTATCTGATAAATGTAGAAGGAATTGTCAGTTAGAAAATCACCATTTTTTAATCCTCAATGTAATAAATGATAAGGATCATTTTCACTTAAATAATTAGGTGAAAAGTTGTTCAGGAACACATGATTCTCATAGTGCTAAAGTATTAGACCACAGATTACTTACTGATTGGGGAAAAGTGTACTTCACAACTGGGAGATATGGGTACTTATCACCTTAACCAAGTGATCAAGTCCACATTGTTAATAGTGGGACATCATATGCCTCCTGATAGGATGCAACATATAGAATACAACATAACCTACAATGCCTTCTTGCCAAAAATAATTAAGCCTACCTAGACCTAACTTTCAAAAAATAAAGGGGATAGAAGAGCAAGTTAAGCAATACCATGAGGAATCAGATAAATTCACAATGTGGAACAGTTCTATAAGACAACTATTCTGAACACTTCCAAAGTGAATGTCACAGGAGGAAAAAAGTGTGGGGGATCAATTGCTTTTTAAAATATACAATAAATTCAATCTCCAATATTTCTAAGTTTTTATATTATGGCAACTAAATACATACAATATTGACTTAGTTAAGCCATTTAAGAGAGTTAATATGCATCAAGCTATATTAGTCTTTATTAAAACATTCTTAAGAACATCCTTAAATTGTGTTTAATGTTGGATATCAAGTATTGGACTAGTAAAACATGACCCATCTGGATTTCATAAACTGGATATTTTGTTTTCTAAACTTGATGATATTCAGAAATAGACTAACTTTTGTAGTAGCATGATCTACATTTTAATAAGGTACAGGTAAAGAAGCATGTGAATAGTTAAAATCATGATAATGTTAAAATTGAGAAGGGTAATATAATAGTAATCCTGGGAATATAGGAGCAACTTTAATCCTTAGACACAGTAAGAGAAACTGATTGGAAAGGTGAAGAACATTTAATTAGGTTAAATACATTTATATCATTAAGAGAATTTTTTAAAACAATTTTTTTGTTATTTTGATACTTTTACCCAAATTACTCTTTTTAAGTAACGAATCTAACACCTGAGTGATGAAATAACTCCTCTAAATTGCATAGCTTATGAGGCCTCTCATCTTTTATAATGTTTTCTTTTTTCTCTTATAGCAAGCTAGTACATTAGCAGATCTGGACAGTGGAAATATGGAAAAAGTCATTCAAGATGAAAATGTAACTCTATATGTGTGGGCAAACCTCAAGAAGAATCCAAGGTATTCCTGTGGGTGATACTATAGGTCAAAAGACATTGGGAGTCACATCATGATGACCAGGCAGATGCCTGTTGTATACTAGGATGGTATACTTGGGAAGAAACCTATGTTAGGAAGTCAGCCAACTGGGGTTTGAATCACAAACCTGCTATTTGTCTACCTTAGGCAAGTTATTTTCAGCTAATAACATCTTTCTGAGAAATGATAGTGGTAATGATAATTTCATGATCACTTCTTCTGTTTAATCTTCAGTATTTCAAATTAATTGAGTTAGTATGGCAGTGAGTTTTAGGGAAAAATTACCAAAGTAAAAGGAGGCCTAGGTTCTGGTCCCATATGACTGGTCATATGACAATGGAAAGAATTGGAGTTTAATTTTGATATTTAGTAACAGGAAGGGACAAAATATTTTCCAAGTTACATTTGCTGTAAAATACTCTGTCCTTTAAATCTAATGAGACAATATAATAATATAACCCTTTTCATTGTAAAATGTGTTACATATAGAAGAGTAAAAAATTAATCTGTATAATTTTAAAAGAAGTAAAATGAATAGCCCTGTATTAGCTACTCAGATTTAAGAAGAGAATTAGATGGTGTGTTTTTACTAATATAGTGAATAGTAGAGGCAGAAACAAGTTTTGTTTTATCTGAGAGTGATAGTGAGGGGGGTTGCAGGGATGATGAGTTCAACGTTGGACCTGTTCAGTTTGAAATACTTAAGAAATATCAAAGTACAAATGTCTGAAGGCATTAAAAAAAATCTGAGTTGGAGATCTATTTTGAGGAGACATCATATAGATCAGTAGTTTTTAACTCTTGGGGAATCATAGACTCTTACGAACTTATTATATGTACTCATCATAGGTAAGGGCATTTTTGGACTTCTTAAAACCCATTCAGGGATGCCTCTTCCCCTGCCAACCCATCCCAGGAAACATAGAACTCGTGTTGAAAACTGATAACGTAAGTTATGATTCAGGCATCAAAATAATATCCAGGGAGACTGTAGAGGGAAGAAGAAAGAGGGCCTGGATAGAGAGTGGAATAATGTCAACATTTAAGGGACAGTAGGAAAAAGGCCATACAGAGGAAACAGAGAAGGACCTGCCAGAGATGAAAGAGAAGAGTATGGGGTCATAGATCCCAAGAGAGTGTTTTGAGAAGGATTACATTAGCAACTGGGTCCAAATGCTGCAAAGCAAGCAAGTATGCATCAGGACTCCAAACTTTGGCAAAATTCGAGTGGAGAGAAATACTGCTTAGGTATAAATTCTCAACAGACTCAGTTTTTTAGGATCTCATCCTTTTTGTTAAAATTATTAACAGGTACAAAAGTGTCAGATTCTCTGAAACACAAATTGGATTTGAAATTCCAAGGATTTTAGCAACAAGTGACATTGCTCTACGCCTCCTACATACACACTATGACCATGTCACACCACTGCGCCCTGTTCCAACATCATTACAAGAACATACTGCCACAGTAACTCACTTTGTCAAGGATGAAGTTCAGAATGAAGAAGCAGCAATCAGCAGAGAGCTCCAAGAAGAGGGTAAACAACGAGAAAATGAGTCTAACTCAGTTCAGGAAGAAGAAACAAAATTTGAGGAAGAAGGTGATAGTGAAGTACAAATGGTAGGACACATTTTTTAAACGTATACATTTTTTCTTCGTGTAATAGGTGTTATTAGATTCCCTTGGAGCATTCTTAAGATTTTTTCCTAAACAACCAGAAGTTGTCTGAAAGCCGCTTTCTTGCCAATGGCTCATTTTTGAATGTGTATATTTTCTTCTTGCCTTCTGTTAATAGTCACTATTCATAGTTGAGCCTGTTGCTTCAACATCCTAAAGTTCAGCACAGGAATTGCTCAGTTATATTTTAGGGACATGCCTGAACAACTTTGAAGCAAATTTAATTTTTATATATTGTATTTCAAACTCACTTAAGGGAACTTGCCATTATATGGAAACTTGAGGTAAATACTTTCACAAACTGAAGGATTATCTTACATTACTTTCTTAGCTTTTGGTTTTGTAAGAAAGAATTTTGTAAAGTACAGTTGATTTTCTTAAAGTATTGTACTGCTGTCTTAAAACTTAAAACTTGTCTTAAAACTTAAAACATCTTTAGACATAATAACATATTTGGGTAATTTAATAATCATATTCCTTTAGTCATTTTCTGTTCTTTTCTATTTCTGGGATTTTCAAGCTGCTTACTTATTATGTTAGTATTAATTGTCTCTTTAGACTTTTTCAGAACTAAGCATCTTTTTTGTTTGGCCATAAACAATCTGCATTTTAAGAAGAACCAGAAATAGTAGGTTTTCCTATAAGTGCCTAAGACATGATGTGTATTGTTTTTTTGGTTTATTTTCTTTAAACACAGGGAAGGGTTAAGAATTGGATTGAATATAAATTTGAAATCAGAATACGAATTATTAAATAATCTAAGAATATATTTAATTGAAAAATTCCATTTTAAATATTACAGCAGAATAAAAAATTATAGATTCTTCAGCAATATAGAAAATGGATATGACATAATGACCAATACAAAGAATAGTATTTAGAGTATGATTACAACCATGTAAAAATTAAAAGGAGTAGAGGAGCAGAACCCAGAAACCTGTATATAGCTGATACTTTAGAGAGGTGGGACATAATTTGCTCTTTAAAAATTTGTCACTTAAAAAAAAAATTCGTTGAGCAATCCAATAGCTTTTAAAATAAAAAAATTGATTTTATCTCTCAGGTAGCATGGTAGCTTCACTAGATAGAGTTCAACAATATTTACAGTTCTCCTGCCTTTTCTAAACACATTGGATGATTGCTCTCCTCACCCCCCTGAAGTTAGGCATGACTAAGACTTGCTTTAACTAATAAGATGTGAGTGGAAGGGACATACTGATTTCTAAGGTGGGGAGGAATAAGGAATGAGTAAATGGGCCCTGGACTTCACAATAATTAAATATGCAGTAAAAAACAAAATGAAAACCCATTAGCTTAAAATTAGACAGGATTTGTGGTTGAACATTCATGAAAACAGAACAAATTAAAAACAAGGTAACAAAATCGTTGAATGAAAAATGTGTCTAAAAATGTTTGGCCTTGATCTGATTCAAAATATTGGATAATTTCTCCCCCCTCAAGTTCCTTGATTATAATTAATATTTAATGAAAACACACCAACATTTTATTCAAGAATTTCACATTATTTGAAAATTGTGAAATATTTAATTAGAAAACATAACTTGATAGATTACTTGAATTGACATGGCTAACAATTCTTTCTTATGCACGTGTCTGTTAAAATGGCCTTATGCAGTGATAATTTATTATAGTTCTGTTAATGTTGGAAATAATTTTATATTAAAAATATAAGTCTATAAATGCACTGTAATACGGAACAGTGCAATTACAGATTTTTCAAGGTCTGTCATTCGTTACAATAAGGAGCTATTTCCTTTACTCTCAACTAGCGAGCTCAAAGCTACCCCAAACTAAGCTTTCCTCAGTTCAAATGGCTCTTACCAATGTGTTTACATTTGTTTTTTCCATTATTATTTAATGCTTTATTGAACAATTTCAACTTATAACGATAACTAAAGGTATGCCAATGGCTAATGTTGATAATGCCACAAAAGTACGCCCAGGAAAAGCATTCTACCCAGTGGTAAAATGCATGTTTCGTGGAATATTGAAGCTGTCCTCAACTAAATAGTCTAGGAAACTCAGAGTAAAGATCAGCAGGCAATGAGTGATATGGAATAAATAGTTTTATTTTATGAAACTTCTCCACAGCCTGGGAAGCTTGACCAACAGTTGTGTGAATGGTAGACAGGGAAACGTGGCTGGAGGAAACTCTACTATCAGGGGATTTCAAAAGAGAAAATTGCCCAAAAGATGAGTAACATTAATTCACTTAGCGCCCCTACTTTCCAGGAACCAAAACTCGTATCACACCAAACAGGCAGTGTGTATAGAAGCTTATGCATGTGTGCTCTATCATCCTTCCAAAAACCCCACAGCATTCTGAGAAAGTTTATATGAGCTCCACAGAAGCAGAAGGATCCCACAGTAATGGTTAAGTGTGCCAAGGCAGGAGGGAAAAGCCATCTCCTGTGCTGAGGGAGGATTGGTGGGGCGGGATCAGGCCCGGGGAGCAGGAACTGCTTGGAGTGAAGAATCCCCCAGGCCCTTGATGTGCTATGCTGGGTAGGAAAGGAGAGAGAGCAGATTTTAACAATGGTCAGCTGGGCCTATTCTTGCTACCAATTCTGAACAGTGTAAACCACTTTTTGTAAGTGTGAGTAGCCTGCAGAGGGCAAAAAGCACTGGATATATAAAGAGAATCAACAGCTCAAAAAAGGAGGACAAAGATAATTTGATGGAATTTGGGGGGGGGGGAAGTAAAAGAAAGGATGGAAAGAAGTAAGAGTTTCAAATTCTGTATAGAAGTTCCAGAAATTGAGAAGGGAAAGGATGGGTTTAATATAATGATTGCCTTGGGATTTGAAATTTTTATTTATATTTCACTCTACAGATTAAAAAAATTAGTTTTAAATATAAAAACAAACTAATCAAAACTCAGAATGATACAAATATATGAGGAGAACATAGGAAGTTATTTTATTATCTTTACAAAAAGGTCTTTCTTATCAGTGCATTAAAATCAAGACCATAAAAGGAGACTGGATTCAAACATTTGTATAGCCAAATAAACCTCTCTATGAAGAAAGTTGAAAGATGATGAAATGAGAAAACTAAACATATAAAACAAGGGATTAATATTTTAATATAAAGAGCTCTTACAAATTGGTAAGATAATTTCCTAATGTAAAATTAGGCAAAGGACCCGAGTAGGCAGATGAAAGGAGAAGTGCAACTAGCCAATGAAAAAATGAAAAGCTACAGAATCAAGTAAGTGATCAAATTAGAAGCAACATTATACCCTGTCTTCTTACATTGAGCATGAGGGGGAGAAGGCATTTTCACTTACTGTTGTTAGAAATGTAAATTTGTACAATCTTTCTGAAGTGCAGTTTGGTACTATGTAAATGTACCCATTTTAATTTTAGTAATATGAAATAATAGGACAAGTAAATAAAAATGTGCTACATGTTTATTGAGATATTTTTACAGTAGCAAATATAGTCCACAGAGTGATTATCAAATAGTCAACAGTCAAATATTAGTAGCCATTCAAAATGATATTTTTATTTTTTCTTAATTTTAAATTATTGAAATAAAATTGACATACCTATTAGTTTCAGGTGTACAACATAATCATTTAATATCTTTACTATGAAATAATTACCACAATAAGTCTAGTTAACATCCATCATCACACATAGTTACAAATATTTTCTTCTTGTGATGAGAACTTTTAAGATCTCTCTTAGCAACTTTCAAATATACAGTACAGTATTACTAGTTACAGTCACCATGCTGTACATTACATCCCCAGGACTTGTTTTATACCTGGAGTTTTTTTACCTTTTAGCCATCTTCACCCATTTTACTCCCCCCCCACCCCCAATCTCTGGTAACTGCCAATCTCTTCTCTGTGTTTGACTTCGTTTTTGTTTTTGTTTAGCTTCCACATATAAGTGAGATCATCTAATACTTGTTTTTCTTTGACTTATTTCACATAATGCCTTCAAGGTCCATCCATGTTGTCACAAATGGCAAGATTTCCTTTTTTTTTTTTTTGGCTTAATACTCATTTGTGTATATATACCATGTTTTCTTTATCCATTCATCCATCAGTGAACACTTAACATTGCATCTATGTCTTTAACTACTATAAATAATGCTGTAGTGAACATGGAGGTGCATATATCTTTTCAAGTTAGTGTTTTTATTTCCTTTGGATAAATACCCAAGAGTGGAATTACTGGATCATATGGTAGTTCTATTTTTAATTATTTTGAGGAAGCTCCAGACTATTCTCCATAGTGGCTGCACCAATTTACATTCTCACCAATAGCTTTTATCTTTTTGAAAATAGCTATCCTAACTGGTAAGAGGTGATATCTCATTATGGTTTTGATTTGCATTTCTCTGATGATTGGTGATGTTGAGTACCTTTTCATGTACCTGTTGGCCTGTTTCATGTACCTAATTGTCTTCTTTGGAAAAATGTCTACTCAGATCCTCTGCCCATTTTTATATTGGATTGTTTTTTACTATTGAGTTATGTAGATTCTTTATATATTTTGGATAGTAACCCCTTATCAAATATATGATTTGCAAATATTTTCTTCCATTTGGTAGGTTGCCTTTTCATGTTGTTGATTGTTTCTTCTGTTCTACAGAAGCTTTTTAGTTTGATGTAATTCTACTTATTCATATTTGCTTTTGTTGCCTTTGTTTTTGGTCACCAAGACTAATGTCAAGGAGTTTACCACCTATGCTTTCTTCTAGGAGTTTTATGGTTTTAGGTTTTACGTTGAAGTCTTTAATCCATTTTGAGATCATTTTTTTAAGGATTTTATTTATTTATTTGAGAGAGAGTGTGAGAGAGAGCACATGAGAGGGGGGAGGGTCAGAGGGAGAAGCAGACTCCCTGCCAAGCAGGGAGCCCAATGCGGGACTCGATCCAGGGACTCCAGAATCATGACCTGAGCCGAAGGCAGTCGCTTAACCAACTGAGCCTCCCAGGCGCCCTATTTTTAGATAATTTTTGTGTATGATGTAAAGTGTTCCAGTTTTGGGGTGCCTGGGTGGCTCAGTCGTTAAGTGTCTGCCTTTGGCTCAGGTCATGATCCCAGGGTCCTGGGATCGAGCCCCGCATCGGGCTCCCTGTTCTGCAGGAAGCCTGCTTCTCCCTCTTCTATTCCCCCTGCTTGTGTTCCCTCTCTCACTATGTCTCTGTCAAATAAATAAATAAAATCTTTAAAAAAAAATAAAGTGTTCCAGTTTTATTCTTTTACATATGGCTGTCCAGTTTTCCCAGCACCATTTATTGAAGAAACTGGTCTTCTCTCATAGCATATTCTCAGGTCCTTTTTTTTTTTTTTTTTTTAAGATTTTATTTATTTGACAGAGAGAGACACAACGAGAGAGGGAACACAAGCAGGGGGAGTGGGAGAGGGAGAAGCAGACTCCCAGCCAAGCAGGGAGCCTGGTGCGGGGTTCGAACCCAGGACCCCAGGATCATGACCTGAGCTGAAGGCAGACGCTTAATGACTGAGCCACCCAGGCGCCCCTCTCAGGTCCTTTTCATAAATTAATTGACCAGGCATGGATGGGTTTATTTCTGGGCTCTATAATCTGTTCCATTGACATATGTGTTTGTTTTATGCCAATATAATACTGTTTTGATTACTATAGCTTTGTAATATAATTTTAGATCAGGACATGCAATGCCTCAGCTTTGTTCTTCTTTCTTAGGATTGCCTTGGCTATTCACGGTCTTTTGTGGTTCCATACAAATTTTAGGATCATTTGTTCTATTTCTGTAAAAAATGTTATTGGAATTTTGATAGGAATCATACTGAATCTGCAGATTGCTTTGGGTAGTATGGACTTTTTAACAATATTAATTCTTTCAATCCATGAGCATAGAAGATCTTTCCATTTATTTGTGTTTTTAATTTCTTTTATCAGTGTTTTATAGTTTTCAGTATATGGGTCTTTTACTTGGTTAAATTTATTCCTGGTATTTTATTCTTTTTGATAGAATTATAATTGGATTGTTTTCTTGATTTCTCTGATAGTTTGTTTTAGTGTATAGAAATGCAACTGATATTTGTATGTTGAGTTTGTATCCTGCAACTTTACTGAATTTGTTGATAAGTTCTAACAGGTTTTTGGTGTAGTCCTTAGTGTTTTCTATATATAATATCATGTCATCTGCAAATAGTGGCATTTTTACTTGTTCTTTTGCTTGACTAATTGCCCTGGCTAGGGCTTCCAATACTATGTTGAATAAAAGCGGTGAGAGTGGGCATCCTTGTCTTGATCTTAGAGGAAAAGCTTTCAACTTTTCAGTGTTGGGTATGATGGTTGGGAGCTTGTCATATATGGCCTTCATTATGTTAAGGTACATTCCCTCTATACCTACTTTGTTGAGAGTTTTTTTCAAAAATGGCTGTTGAGGGCGCCTGGGTGGCTCAGTTGGTTAAGCGACTGCCTTCGGCTCAGGTCATGATCCTGGAGTCCCCGGGATCGAGTCCCACATCGGGCTCCCTGCTCAGCGGGGAGTCTGCTTCTCCCTCTGACCCTCCCACCTCTCATGCTCTCTCTAGATCTCATTCTCTCTCTCAAATAAATAAATAAAATCTTTAAAAAAAAAAAAATGGCTGTTGAATTTTCCCAAGTGCTTTTTCAGCATCTACTAAGATAATCATATGATTTTTATCCTTCATTTTTGTTAGTGTGCTATATCACATTGATTTCTGGATATGAACCATTCTTGTATCCCTATAATATATCCTACTTAATCATAGTGTATGACCCTTTTAATGTATTGTTGAATTCACTTTGCTAATATTTTGTTGAGGATTTTGCCGCTATGTTTATCAGGAATATTGGCCTATAATTTTCTTGTGGTGTTCTTGTCTGGTTTTAGTATCAGGGTAATGCTGGTCTTGTAAAATGAGTTTGGAAATGTTCCGTTTTATTCCGTTGTTTGAAAGACTTTGAGAAGGATTAGAATTAATTATTCTTTAAATATTTGGTAGAATTCATCAGTGAAGCCATCTGGTCCTGGATTTTTGTTTGTTAGGAGGTTTTTGATTACTTATTCAATTTCCTTACTAGCAATTGATCTGTTCAGATTTTCTGTTTCTTCAAGATGCAGTCTTGGCAGGTTGTATGTTTCTAGGAATATCCATTTCTTCTGGGTTTGTATATTTTGTTAGTGTGTAATTGTTCAGAGTAGTCTCTTATGATCCTTTGTATTTCTGTGGTATCAGTTGTAATGTCTCCTCTTTCATTTCTGATTTTATTTATTTGTTTCTTGGTGAATCTAGCGGAAGTTTTGTCAATTTTGTTTATCTTTTTAAAAAATAGCTCTTCTATTGATCTTTTCTATTGTTTTCTTAGTCTCTACTTCATTTATTTCTGTTCTGATCTTCGTTATTTACTTCTAATTTTAGGCTTCATTTGTTCCTTTTCTAGTTCTTTGAGGTATAAAGTTAGGTTGTTTATTTGGAATCTTTCTTGTTTCTCAATACAGGCATTTATTGCTATGAACTTTTCTTTTACAACCCCTCTTGTTGCATCCCTTAGGTTTTAATAATGTTGTGTTTCTATTTTTATTTGTCTCAAGGTATTTTTTTTAAATTTCTCTATTGATTTCTTCTTTGACCCATTGGTTGTTCAGTAGCTTGTTGTTTAATCACCACGTATTTGTGAATTTTCCAGTTTTCTTCTTGTAATTGATTTCTAGTTTCATAACATTGTGGTTGGAGAAGATGCTTGATATGATATCAGTTTTCTTAATTTTATTAAGACTTATTTTGTGGTCTAACATATGCTCTATCTTGGAGAGTGTTCCATGTGCACTTGAGAAGAGTGTGTATTCTGTTGCATTTGGATGGAATGGCCTGTATATGTCTGTTAAGTCCATCTGATCTAACATATTATTTAAGGAAGGCCAGTGTTTCCTTATTGGTTTCTGTCTGAAAGATCTAATAATTGATGAAAGTGGGGTATTAAAGCCCCCTACTATTATTGTATTGCTGTCTATTTCTCCCTTTAGATCTGTTAATAATTGCTTTCTATATTTAGGTGCTCCTATGTTGGGTACATAAATATTTATGTTATATGTTTGTGTTAGATTGACCCCTTTATCATTATGTAATGACTTTTATCTCTTATTAGTCTTTATCTTAAAGTCTTTGTCTGATAAAAGTGCAGCTACCTTATCTTTGGTTTCGGTTTGCATGGAGTATTTTTTTCCATCCCTTCACACAGTGTGTGTGTGTCTTTACATCTGAAGTGAATCTCTTTTAGGCAGCCTATGGATAGGTCTTCTTTTTTTATGATTTAGCCACTCTGTGTCTTTTGATTGGAGAATTTAGCTGGTTTACATTTGAAATAATTATTGATAAGTATTTACTTATTGACATTTTGTTCGTTGTCTTCTAGTAATTTTGTAAGTCCTCTGTTCGTTCTTCTTTTCTTGCTCTCTTCCTTTTGATTGATTCCTTGATTTGTGGTGGCATGCTTCGATTCTTTTCTCTTTAATCTTTGTGTGTCTATAATAAGTTCTGTGCTTTGTGGATACTGTGAGGCTTACATAAAACAATATATTTATTTATATTATATTACATATTTATAACAGTCTATTTTAAGTACCTGATAACATTTTAAGTTTGAACACATTCTAGAGGTCTATATTTTTACTCCCACCATGTTTGATGGTTTTGATTCTCACCAATTACATCTTTTTATCTTGTGTATTCCTTAACAAATTATTGTAGTCATAGTTACTTTTACTACTTTTCTATTTTGACCTTTATAGTGGTTTTATGAGAAAATGACTCACTATCTTTACCACATTAATTATTCTGAATTTTACTATATATTTACCTTTACCAGTGAGACTTCTACTTTCTTGTTTTTACTGTTATTAATTAATACCCTCTTGTTTCAGTTTGAAGAAGGCATTTTAACATTTCTTATAAGGCTGGTCTAGTGGTGATGAACTCTTACCTTTTGCTTGTCTGGAAAGCTCTTTATCTCTCCTCCAGTTCTGAATGATAACTTTGCCAGTTATCATTGTGGCAGGTTTTTTTTTTTTTTTTTTTTTTAGCACAGTAAATTGTGACACTCTCTTCTGGACTGCAAACTTTCTGCTGAAAAAAATCTGCTCACTGTTTTATGGGGACTACCTTTTATGTCATGAAATATTTTTCTCTTGTTGCTTTTCAGATTCTTTCCTTGTCTTTTACTTTCGACACTTTAATTATAATGTGTCTTGGTGTGGGTCTCTTTGGGTTCATCTTTTTTGGAACTTTCTGGGCTTCCTGGATCTGGATGTCTGTTTTCTTCCCCAGGGTCAAGGAAGTTTCCAGTCATTCTTTCTTCAAATAAGTTTTTTACCCCCTTCTCTCCTCTCCTTCTGGGACCCCTATAATGTGAATGTTGGTCTGTGTAATGTTTGTAAGTCTCTAAAGCTATCTCCACACTTTCTCTCTCTTTCTCGGCTTTGATTGGATGAATCCCACTGCCCTGTCTTTGAGTTTATTAATTGTATTTTTCAGTTCATTTATTGTATTCTTTAGCTCTATTACACTCTTGTATTTTTCTATCTCTTCGTTGAAAATCTCACTTTGTTCATCCCTTCTTTTCATCATGGTGAGTATCTTTATGACCATGGTTTTGAACCTTTATCAGATAAACCACTTATTTTCAGTTCAGTAAGGTCTTTTCTGAGGTTCTTTCCTTTAGAATATATTCCTTTGTTTCTTCATTTTACTTGACTCTCTGTGTTGGTTTCTGTACATTAAACAGCCACCTTTCCCAGTCTTGGAGTGGCCTCATGTAGCAGATAAAATGTATCATTCAACCCTGCCCTAGCTCTTCATTGTCTCTTGATCTTTTGTGATTGTCCAAAGCAGCCTACTTTATTTTTGGTGGCTCTCAGTAGTTGAGTTTCCCAAAGTCTCAGTCAGCAACCTAGGTTTAGGCTAATTGGAACCCAGGCCTTCGGGCAGCAGCTTTTAAAGTATGCAAATATACATCTTTCAAGGGACTACTGGAAGAAGGATATTTTTGTTTGCTCCCTCTGAGCTAAGCCCTGGGGTGATAGCCAGTTAAGACTGTTTCTTTCTTTGCAACTGTTTTGTTGCACTCATGAATACAAGCCCCATTGGCCACCATCCCCAGGCAATCAGAAGGTGTCCCCTGGGCAGCAGCCACAAAAACCGGGGAACTAGGGCACCAGGCATGTGTACTAACTCCCCTCTGCTAAATACTGGTGCTCTAGAGCCTGGGGGGGGGGTGCGGGTCAGAGAGACCCCCCATTGCAGTCTCTGGGGAGGATTACAGTTGGCCCTTAGATGTGTTTTTAATTAGGAGCCTGCCCCTCAGGCCACAGCTATTTAGATAAAGTTAATAAGCCTCTTTCACAAAAAGACTAAGCTCCTGGGTCTTTTGCCTCTCTGCTGTGCCCTGGGGATGGTGGCCAGTTAAGAACCCTTTCTATATTTGTTATAGCCCTGTGGGACTCTTGTATGTGAGCCCTGCTGGTCACCAGAGCCAGGCAATCTAAAGGTGTCCCTTTGGGAGGCAGCTGCAAAAATCACACGCAGAAAAAGGTTACAAGCTCCTTTCTGGGAGATACTGGAATCTGGAGCAGATTGGACAGAGGGAGAACACAGAGAGAGTGCCCACTGGCTTCTGTTTTTGAAGAGGAATTCAGTAGGCCCTAGATGTGCGTTAAATTAGATGCCTGGCCCTCAGGCCTGTACTTTAAGATAAGCAAATAAGCCTCTTTAACAGAAAGGGTGATTTTCAGTCAGCGGCTTCTGCACTAGGCCCTGCGGATGGTAAGTCTTGCACAGGAACCTTTTAACTCTTTCTCAGCTTGCTATAGCCTTGTGGGTTTTGTGGACACAAGCCCCACCGGCTGTCAAAGCTAGGTATTTTAGGGGCTGGTCTCTCAATTGCAGGTTTTAAAAGTTAGGGTGCTAGATAGGGGGTTCAAATACTTCAGTCCTCAGAGAGAAGATGGTGTTTATGTATTCCCTCCTGATTGTGGGTCACTGCAGGGAGGTGGGATTCATGGCAAGATTGTATCTCAGCCTTTCCTACCCACTTTGATGTGGGTTTTTTCTCATTCACCCAATGTGTGGGAGTCACTCAGCTAGTTTTGGGCTCCCCACTCCCCGCCTGGCCCCAGAGGAAACTGTTCATATGTAGCTGTAGTTTTGATGTGTCTGTGGGAGGAGGTGGGTTCAAGATCCTCCTACATCACCATCTTGAACTGGAATCTATATACTTTTATATAGAAAGATACCAAAAATGTATTGTTAAGATACTTACTCAAGTTACAAAACGGTATTAGCCATAGGATTCTGTTTTGTGAGGGGATTTTTGTTACTCATTAATGCATAGAAAAAAAATCTGGAAGCCTTGTCACCAGAGTGGCCATTTTGGTGGTCAGGTGTAGGGAGTGTGAGAAAGGTGAGATGATTCTATATTATCAGTGATTTTAAAAATTTCTTTACTCTTCTGTATTGTTTGCATTTTCAATAAGCAAGTCCTGAACACACTTTTCTTTTTTTTCACACATTCCTTTTCTAATAGAAAATGAAACAATATATTTCCTTTTTTTATTTTAAAGGGAGAAAGTTCATAAGACTCTGTGATGTCCCATTTGCTATTTTGTCATTGTGAAATTCTCTTCCACCCATCATCCTTGTCAACTGCACCTAACTTCTCTTTGTCTTTAAAGACTTAACCTTAAATTTTACCTCCATAGAGTTTTCCCCTTCAGACTAAATTAGATGTCTCTACTCCATTCTTATTCTGTTTAATTATCAGAATTCTTAACCTTAAACAATAATTATGATCTTGAGGACAAGAATATCTTGACAGAGTTTGTATTTACTATAAGCACAGGGCCTGGTACATGATAGGGGCTCAAAGAACGTTTATTTGTGAATGAATGTATGGTTAAGTGATTAAAAGTAGGCCCTGACTTAAGTCTGATTTGTTGTGAACAACCTACATAAAAGAACAGCCACCCGTATCAAGGAATCAGCACTATCCACATTTAAGTTATTCTGTATTAGAGATGCTTAAGACCCTTTCAATTACAGTTGAGTGTGCTGGGAACCACTTATACTATGTTTAGGGAGTCTTAAAGCTTGTCGGTAGAGATTCTTGGGACCCTGTCCTCAGCAGTTCTGATCCCTGTAGTGATCTGACGTAGTAAAAGTGGTGATAGGGAGGCTTCACTTCCACCACAACGCCTCCGGAAGTGTGCCCCTTGCAGTCCATTTGGAACTCAGAATGAATTTGAAGCAATATATATGAAGGGCAATTAGGTTTGTATTCCTATATAATCACAGCAGTATAGGGACTATCATAACCCTAAATGTCAGCCACAACATTGTCTTGTTTGGCAAGGGTATTCTAAATTTTTTTAATTGGCATGTAAATTTCATGAAATTTAACTTGCATATGTCTGTGTACATGAGTTTGTTTAAGTGTATGTGTGTATTAGGGACTACCTGTAACATCAGTAGGAAAACTTAGTATATTTTGGCTTTAGAGGAAGAGACTTCTTTATTTTTACAACTTTCTTTTTTCATTTAGGGTAAACTGCTTACCTTTAAAATTTTAGGTTGGCATATTTTAATATAAATATATTTCCCCTTTTTAATGAATTTGGAAGCTGATTGCAAGACAAATTATTAGTATAATAATGCAGGAATTACCCAGAATATCCGAGTTGTATGTGATACGTGATATGATCACAAATAACAAGTATTTAGCACCTTGTTAAAAATATTAAATCTCTTAGAAGATGATCCATATTTTTTTTCATAGGTCTGTTAAGAACTTTGCCACTAGGGGGCTCTTAATACCATATTTTTAGTTAATTTAAATGTGTAATAATAATAATACAATAAAATTATAGGTATTGGGTAATATTGTCTTCCCAATTTATATATCTTAGAAAATTTTTAGAAAAGTCTAGTTGCCATACATTTATGAGAAATGTTTTTTTAAAAAGATGATAATCACCTTCAGAAATATTGTAGTGATTTAAGGGGCATGCATGATATATGGGCCTTTGAACTTTTTAAAGTTCAAGTTAAAAATAGTCTTTGTCTTTAAGATACTCTAAAAAGATACAAAATTTAACAAATATGAGTAGATATATATAAAACATTACTAAGTACCTTCTATAGGAAATTCAACATGATCTTTATTTTCAATGAACTAACAATCTCGTGGAGAACAGTAACAGTTACCATATATTCTGATATGTGCAATGAGAGAGATTATGGATGGGAGTTAAGAGATCACATTTAATCCAAAAGAAAGAGTGAATAGAAGTCTTCTCTGATGAGGTAACATTTGAACTAAATCTTTTGATAGGCATGGAGAAGTTTAGATGAGAAGGAAAGGAAATTATTCTGGTGACGGGGAAAAGTGTGAAAACGTGAAATATCCTTAGAGATTCAGGTACTTCTTGGCATCGTGATAAATTTAAAATCCATGAGAATAGCCATAATCCATGTAAAAAATATAGCATTAACATTAAGTGACCTTCAGCTTCCCACAAATTTCCTTCAGTGACCCATTTTCATGGTCAGACCCTGGACCTTGTGCTTATTTCTTTACTCAAAAAATATTTATTGAATGTCTAACTATGTATGCAGGTACTGTTCTCTCCTCAAAGGACAATGATGAAAGGACAAATGAGATTCTTGCTCTCATGATTTATATACGAGTCACGAGAAACCAACAATAAATAAGAAAAACTGGAAAACAGATAGTAATAAATGTCATGCACAGAATTAAACAGGATTATGGAAGTGACTGGTGGTAACTAGATTGGGTGGTTGGGGAGGGCTTGTATGATGAATTATTAATTAAGCTGAGAATGACTAGTAGGAATCAGCTATGTAATAGGGTAAAAATATTCTAGTCTGAGAGTTACAGTTACTACAAACATCATGAGACAGAAATGAGTGCCAGGTAAGAAGGCCAGTGGCCTGACATATGGTGGAAGGAGGAAAGTGGTGTGTGATGACATCAGAGAGGAAAGCAGAAGCCAGAAGAAGCAGGGCTGTGCAGGCCAGAGTAAGGAGTTAAGACTTTATTGTAAATGCAGTGGGAAGCCATTAGAGGGTTTGGGGGGGGTGGGTGGCATGATCTGATTTATAGCTTTGCAAAGTGATTCTGGCTACTGTGTAGAGAATGGATTGTGCAGGGCTAGAGTAGAAGCCCAGCATCTGGTTAAATAGCAGTGGGGAAGCATGAGAAGCAGTGGTGCTTGGTCGAAGGTGGTAGTAAGAGACATGGAAAGGTGGATATGTTTGGGACATATTTTGCAGGTAAAATAAATAATCCTTGGAGTTTTTATTTTGGGAAACTAAGCAGATGGTGGTACGGTTTACTGAGATGCACAGGAATGGGCTGAACTGGTTGAGAGTGACAGTGAAACAAGAGTTTTATTTTGGGCATGTACTTTGGGGACACACAAATGGAAATGTCAGGTAGGCAGATGTGAACCTAGAGCTCTGAGCAGTCAGGCACAGCTCCATGTCCGCGTGCGCAGTGTGCGCTGCACTTCTACGGTTGAGCGGTACAGATGGTGTGTGTCCTGAAGAGCATCACTAGCGTAGATCTGGAAACCGCTGGCCTACAGATGGTATAAAGCCATGGGAATAAATGAGACTTCAGCAAACTCAGGATAATCATCCTTAGCTTTTAGACAAGATGAAGCAAATGATACTGTATTTTCAAAATTCATTTTAATTCCTTATGAAGAACCAATTCCAACAATTTATTCTGAAGCTCTAAATTTAAATCACCTTTTGATGAAAAAATTGGATTTCAGATCAATGAACTTCCTTTATATAGATATTCTTTTGATGGACAATAGAATTCTAGACCAACTTGTATTCAGTGCTGATGTTTTGCAGATGTGCAATATGAAGATCACCTACTGCACTGATAATTGTTGATATCAACATATACTTTCTTATCAAATACATGCATGATTTTTGTGACTTTTGATTGGTTTAGTTATGTTTTTACATTTAAATCTTTTATCCATCTGGAATTTATTTTAGTGTGAAGTGGGAAGAATCTAAATTTATTTTATTTCAAATCTTAGCCAACTGTCTCAAAACACTTACCATACGAACCTAGGTTTTTCCTATTGATCTGAAATGCCAAATGCTAAATTCCCAAGTGGATCATGAGATCTATTTCTGGAATCTCTATTCTGTTTCCACTGATCTTATTCATGATCCAGGTTGTTTTATATCAAATTCAAATCATACATATATTAAAAATTTTCCATGTTACAATATCTGTGCATTTATCAAGTTGCAATAAAAAATACTTTGCTAGTGTTCTATGAAGTTCTTCCCACATTATAAGCCAATTCCTGTATCTTTTGAGCCCAGGTCTCATTGAAAAGTTATAGTTTGGCTACCTTCTGTTTCATATGTCAATGTTTCCAGGCAAACAGTTTTTAGAAAGTATTGTTTTTATAGATTTATTATACATGTATAAATTTAGTGCAATTCAAGTGAAAATTCCAGTTGGTAATTTTTGAGACTTGACAAAACACTACTGAAGTTTATTTGGAGAAGAAGAAAAAGAATCTGTGGAGAACAGCCAATTTTGTAAAACAATTATGATGAAACAGGACTTTTCATGATCAGATATAAAACATGATAATATGAAGAAAAACATTTTTTTTAGCTTCATACCCAACTAACACAAGGAACTTCATAATGTACAAAACTATGAAGGATTATAGTGTCAACAGATGCGGTTTGGAGCTTCAGTTGTGTGCAGGAGTATGTTCTGGTGGTACAGCTGCAATAGCAGGAAGACGTCCTGGGGTAGTTAGCAAGATTAAGGAGCTTGCACCAGAATGTAAATTGACACATTGCTTCCTGCATCAAGTGGCCCAGCTTCAGAAAAAAATCAGTTGAGCTAAAGAGTAACATAAAATAGTAAAAATTCTGAATTATGTAAAGTAGTGTGTTAAATGCCAGATTATTCTGTTATGTGGTAACACAGAAGCTGATAAATTCCTGTTGTTGCCTGCTGCAGTGCTATGGTTATCAAGGGACGAGTTCCCTTGAGCAGTCTAAATTTTTAGTTTTCCTACAAGGTAAGAAACCAGTTTGGTCTAAACTCTGAAGAATTCTCAACTTTTTGAAGATGTCAATTGGAAAGCCTGCCTTGCTTATTGGCCTAGGATCTTTGGTATTTTTAATGATCATAATCCTTCCTGTAAGAAAGAAATGCAACTGGCTTTTTAATGATAATGTCAAAGGCCACCTGGATGTCCATGGGCACCTCAAATTCAACATATCCACAATTGAATTCATTACTTATCCCCCAAACTTGTCCTTCCTCCTTGTCTTTTCCTGATAACTGTATCACCATGCACTTTATTACCTAAGCCAGGCACCTGAAAATCAGCCTTCACCTGTCCCTTGTCTTCTATATCAAGTTACCATCCAAGTTATGTTGATTCTACCTCTGTGTCATCTCTCATATATGCTCCTTCTAATGAACCTGATTACTTCTACCTTGAGTTAGGCCCTGATCCTCTTACTTTGGACTTCTTACTCTCCACTAAGGAATCCATTTGTCAGCTGGCCACCAGAATACTCTTTCCAAATGCAAACTTCTTCACGCCACTTTCCTATTAAGTCCTTTCTGGGCTCTCTTTTACCCATAGGAGAAATTCTAGTCTTTAGAGTGTCATCTAAACTCTACATTCTGGCTCCTGTCTCTCTCTAGCTTCAAATTTTTACACCTTCTTAGTATGTCTCACCTCAACCATACCTGAGTACTTGGGGTGTTTGGAACTCTGTTTTGCTTCATGCCTTTCTGCCTTCACTCACACTTGGAATTCTGTCCCACCATTTTCTCAGGAAGACCTAATTATCTTTCAAGATTTAGTTCAAACTTTACCACCTTTGGGTAGCATTTCCTATCTTCACCCACTCACGGAATATTTTTCCCACAGAATTAACTATTCTTCCTTTATATTCCTATTATGGACCCCCTGACTTTTTACTGTAGTACCCACAAAATTGTATTATAACTGTCTGTTTACCTGCTTTCCTTAATAGACTGGGAGCACCTTGAGTCAGGGACCTGTCTTTTTTTTGTTGTTTATTCCTAGTATCTGGCAATGCCTGTACAATTTAGGCACTCTGTTAAAATTCTTTGAATGAATGAGTTGGTAAATGAGAAGTTTCAGAGGTGCCATGGAAAGGGCAGAGAATGCAGTAGTTTTAAAAGTGGTCAAGAGGAAGACACAGGACAATACAGTGACAAGAATAAGGGAAAAGATAATTTAAGGGAGACTGGGCTCTGTATGGTGGTTGATAATGAGAGACATGATGGGATTAACTAGCTTCTGACTAAAATTCTGATACAAGATTTTTCTATTGCTCTAGAAGTACAGATGGTATATGGGATCAAATGAAGTTTACTGGATATCATCCAGTTAGCAAATATTAGCACACACAAGCCAAATTTTTACAGTGTACACAGCTTTAGTATACAAAATTCTTTACTTCTATTATTTGATTCTTAAAACAGTTATTTCCCTAAGCTTCAGTTTCCTTTTTTGTAAAATGAAGATGATAGCCATCTCTTAGGATTGTTTACACGTTGTGTTAAGTCTGGCACACAGTTCAGTACCCAATATGTTGGTAAAGCAGGAATTTGAGGCCCAAAATGGTTCAATGACTTGCTCAAGGTTACAGAAGTAAGTTAGTGGCAGATTTAGATACACATTCCAGATCTTACGTCCTCTTATTGAAATGCTCATTTTACTACACTACAGCATAGTATCTTCTACATTACTTGGTGCATGGCATCTTTAATTTCCCTGAGAGGCTCACCCAACAGCAGGCTTTGGAATTAGTCTATCAGCGAGCTGATTGCCAGAGTCAAGGAAAATCTAAATCTTGGCTAAAATCAAAATGCAAATATAAATAATATTTTTATAGCTTGCATTGCCTCCTCGTCTATTTTATCCTTGATGACTGTCATCAGAGAATCTCAGCAGACTAGCTCCTGCCCTCGTGAGGTTCTGTGGAGATATGCTCTCATTTTCACTGACTTTTAAAATACTGTTTTTGAGTCCATTTTTTCTGCCAGAGCAAGTGTCAGTTTGGGGCCTAAGAATTAAAGTAGCAGGCATCCGAAGTGGGAACTGGAGCAGAGAGAGAGTGAAGAGTGAATCTGGGCTGCAGCAGCACTGACAAGCATACCCATCTGTCCTTGTGTTTTCTGTAGAGTTTTGTCCAGGAAGAACCTGAAGCCACAAAATTTGAACTGGAGATGAAATTATTAAGTGAAACAGTTTTATCAGGTATTCTTCTAAATCACATTTGTAGAGTTTAACTTTATTGGGATATTCCTGCTTACAACAGAAATGCAGAGTCATTATATAAAAGTTCATATGTTGCAGAAATATATTTAAAGTGAAAATTCTTCATAATCCCTCTTCTGAAATAACCAATATGAACAAAATTTCTCCTATTTGTATTTCTTCTCTCTGTAGCTCTCTTTTGATTTTTAATGAAACCATGAAATACCATACAAATGTTTGAAAGTTACTTATCAATATTTATTTTATGTAACATATTCTACACACATACATAGAACATAATGCATATTCTACTTAAATGAATAATATTCAGCACTATCCTAAGTCAGAACACATTAATAAACTTACTTTTTAGTAGCTAATAATAATTCCATCCAATAATGGAAGATTCTTTAAATCTTTATTGATAGTAAGGTTATTTGTAATTTTTTATTATTACAAACAATGTTGTAATGAATATTCACAAACACATACATAATCATAAATTTCTCAACACTTTTGTATTCAGTCTTATCTTGGAAAATAGAAATTTGAGAGAGTTTAAAAATGTCAAAATGATAGTGATGTCTAATTTGCAGGTCTTTTAGTTTGAGATTTATGTATATCACTTCCCAGGAACTTCTAAGAAATTTTCTAGATTCTATAGATTTCTTAGCATATTTGTCATAACATACTTCTTGTCTACTTCACTTTTTCCAACACACTTTTGTTTCAGCAGCCAACTAGGTTTATATTTTTAAAACTTTTCTATAACCCTGAGGAGGTAATTTTCCTGCTAGAATTAGGATACTATAGTCCATGAATCTCTGTCAATAATATTGAGGTTTTCTATATGGTAATCCCCGAATAATATATATATATATCATAATTGTCTGAATTTGGATACGGTGTTCTTTTTCTTTCTTTTTAGGTAAATGGATTATTAACTAAATAAATTTGAAAATTAAAGTCTGCATTTTATTGAAGGTATACAAGGGAAAAAGGGCAATTGCTTAACTGGAATTTTCTTTGCATATTGTCATTAATTTTTAGTGTCTGATCTCCATGGGTTAAATTCAGTGACTTCTCAGTGTGCTTCCTTTCATGGGAGAGGAAAATTATAATGATAAATAATAAGACTGACACATCTTAAGTTTTACTATGTGTCTGGCACCAGTTCTAAGTTTTTTACATGTATTAACTCACAACTTCCCCAAATTCAATAAGGTAGATATTAATATCTCTTTTGTAGAGGAAAGGGAGAAAAGACAGGTTAATTAGCATATCTTGCATAAGGTCACACAGCAAGTAAAGGGTGGAACCTATAAGTGGTCTGATTTCGCTTTCTTACCTAGAGCACTACACTGAAAGACTTTTGGTGACAGGTCTTAGTGATATGTGACTTAAAATATTCCCTTGATTGTGCACTGAGAATTATGGAATTACAGAATTTCCCCATAAAATTTCTAAACAGAAGGGATTATCCAATACAGTTCTTCACTTTAAAGCCTCTATTCCTATTTTTTTAATGAGCTGGGCCTGTTTTTGTTGAAAAAGAAAATTAGCTTTAATATATGGTCCAAAATTTATGTTTTTCACCATTTTACTTTCTTCTTTCAGATTTTTAGCCCCATAGTGTCCAATTTAAAAACATTAATTTATCAGTTATCAAATTTTGTCTTAAGCCACTTTTTCATATTTTATAATAAGGGTAACAGAATATGCCACCCCAAAATATGCCACTTTGGCATAAGGATATTTTAAGTTAAGAGCAATTGAAAAGGTGCAGATGCAAGAAAAGCTGCCTACCCTCCTATTTGCCTAAAAACAAGACATAAAATTTCAAAGGTGTCACTCCTTTTCTCTCTACCAAGAGGGACAATGGTTAATGCCCAGAGATAACTTCAGACCCTATCAGCCTAGAGAGGGTACCAGAGGAATCTGCATAACAAACTTTACTTACTAGGCCTTTTCTCTACCCTCAGAAACCTAACTCCTTTCCTTTGTCATTTCCCCACAAGTTTGTTGTTCTTGGTTGAAGATGCTGTATAAGACAGAGTGCTGAGCCACCTCTTCAGATTACTCATTTTTCCCTGGCTAATCTCCCATGTTTACACGAGGTATACATATTTAATAAATGAATGTTTTTGTCTCTTGTTAATCTTTTATTATAAAAGTTCATCCAAGAACTCAGAAGGTAGAGGGAAAATTATTTTTCCTCCTCTACAATACATTTTTGAAGTTATTTTAATAGTAACATGCTTATTACATGCAAATTCTTAAAGTTTTGGTATATAAACCATAAATGGAGCCCTCCCCTTTATCCTACCATTATACATGCTTATTACTACTTCAAAGGTTAGCTTTGTGAATAGTTTTGAACTAACCACTTTTTGACATTTTAGTAGCTAAATACTTTGTTTCCAGTATCAGAATTTTTTCCTTTCCCTCCTAATACCAAAATGTTACAATCTATTTAGAAACTAAATTAATCTGATTGATTTTAGCACAGTTGTTGCTGATAGAGAATGCTAATGAAAAGCCGTGTTTCTTTGAAGACAATGAGGTTGATTTATGCCAATTCACAACCCTGGGTGGAGTGTACCACTTGGATACTTTGGAGCTTCCCCCACAGTGTAAACCAATGAAAGGCTGGATGATTGTGGAAGTAGGTTGATTTTTGAATCAAATTTATGAGTAAAATAATTTCTCACACTTTTATCTTAAATGAGCTAACATCTAATGAAATTTAACCCTATTAAGCAAGCATAAAGAGAAAAACTAATTTTAAACTGTCTTTAATTTATAAAATTTAAATCAGATACTAAAGGAAAGGACTCTAAAATAATACAAATTTTGAAACTATAATTCATGCATGTTAATTGTAAACCTATAGCACTGTGTTTAGATTGTGCCAGTTTGGTCTTAATGATAGTCTATTTAAGATGCTGACAAACTTTTTCTGTAAAGGGCCAGATGGTAAATATTTCAGCTTTGTGCCCATACCAGCCTGTTGCAACTCTCAGTGCTGCCATCATAATAATAAGACAGCCATATATAAATGAAAACTTTATTTACGAAAACTGGTGGTGGGCCAGATTTTCTAGGGGCCATAGTTTGTGTACCCTGGTCTAGATCAGTGGTTCCCAACATGTGGTCCCTTGACCAAAAGCATTAGCATAATCTGGGAATTTTCTAGAAATGCAAATCCATGGGCCCCATTTCAGTTTTACTGAATCAGAAAGTCTGGAGGTGGGCGCCTGGGTGGCTCAGTTGGTTAAGCGACTGCCTTCGGCTCAGGTCATGATCCTGGAGTCCCGGGATCGAGTCCCGCATCGGGCTCCCTGCTCAGCGGGGAGTCTGCTTCTCCCTCTGACCCTCCTCCCTCTCATGCTCTCTCTCATTCTCTCTCTCGCAAATAAATAAAATCTTTAAAAAAAAAAAAAAAAGAAAGTCTGGAGGTGAGGTTCAGCAGTCTGTGTATTAGCAAAACACACCTCAAAGTTTGAGAACCACTGGTCTGGATCCTTGATGTATAAAGTGTGGTCCATGAACCAGCAGCATCAGCATCACCTAGAACCTTGTTAGAAATGCATAATCTGGTGCTTCACCTCAGATCTACTGAATCTGAATTTTAAGAAGACCCTCAGGTGATTCATATGCACATTTAAGTTTGAGAAGCACAGATCCAGGTGATGGCAATGTTGCTGATGCATGCTCCACACTTTTAGTAAGGATGCTAATGACAGCAGGTGTTAGATCATTTTTGAAGGACTTCCTCACTCCTGTTTCAATAAATAGTAACATTTGCCCTGGTATTGACTTGGTTTATTTTAACTTTACTTCATGGTGGCTTGTGTCCCAAATATAACCTGTTACATTGTCATAGACCCTTCCTCCTTCCTTTTTTGCTTTCCAGCCTTTCTGAGTTCTTCCCCTCCCTCTCGTTCTCCTTGTCTCTCCAAACTCTTTCTCTCTCTCCTCCAGCACATCATGTACATAGACTGCCAGGCACTTCTCACCCACAGTTCTACCATTAAGGACCTTGGTACATTCTCGTAATAGAGTGGTATTTCTCAACTTTTATTTTTTTTCCCCATTATCACCTCTCTAAGGAGCCTTTGTAGACATTTTCTTTCCTAGCCACCCACTCCATGAAATTTTAATACCATAGATATACAATATATTTGTGTATGTACTAAATATATAGCTGTGCTTTACACCTAAAAGAGTATGATTTTTTTCATGCCCCCTCAAACTAATTTTCACCCCCTTGGGGATGATACTGCTATTCCTTTCCCATTCTTCCCACAAGTGAGAATGCACTTATTAGAGCATGCCTGAGGTAGATAACCTGGTCTGTAGCCACTTTGAACAATCTATTTGAATCAGCTTTTCCTACCTCAGGGTTACTTGAAGGACAATGGGGATTCACAGAAAGGCATCTCTTTGGGGAAGGTAGGCCTTCAAAATTCTTTATCCATAGGAAGGGCCCAGCCAGAGCTAGGATTTCCAAGAATTCATTCAAAGATCTGTTCTTGAATTTTGTTGGTGTCCTGATATCACCATTCCATGTTCTCCACTTGAGCACCAAGTATCCTCCTTTACGCTTGTTTTTCTCTTCAACAAAGAGGTCTTCTTCCTTTTATTCAAGTCTCTTTTCAGTAATCTACCTCCTGTAGAATTTTTACCCATCCAGTTTTTTCCTCTATTTTTACCATTCTTAATCTTCCCCACCCTTCCTTCCCTAGATCCTTCTCTTCTATGTTCAAATAATGGATAAATCTTCATCCCAGAGAAATCTGCTGTTGGCTTAATTTACTTTCTCTCCCCAGCTTTATTGAGATATAATTGACATAAAGCATTGTATAAGGTGTACCAACGTGTGATTTTTAATTTACTTTCATCCATTTGTTTCTATACTTCTCAAAATGTTTGCTTATATTCTTTTCTCTCTTCACCTACACACCCTAACCAAGGTATTGGAATCTGAGATTTAGGGTCCTATAGCTCTGTTATTGAGTTGTGGTGCCTCCTTGAAGTCATTTTGTAATCTTTGGCAAATTCTTTGATTTCTCTAAGTCCCAGTTATCTCTGTTAAATATATGTCTTGTAGGATTACTTGGAGGAATAAAATGATAAGTCCCAGCATAGAACCTGGACCATAGGAAGATTCTGTAATTCAGATTTAGTGATTTTTTTTTTTCCTCCTCAATCATCTTTTTAATTTTGTTGTGACATTTTGTTAGTCAATCTTTAGTTAAATGAGACCAATCTTCAGCACTTATTAGGAATAATTATATATAGTTTACTCAGCAATATTTACATATTTAATTGTTACCAGTCAGCTTCTAACTTGATGTTATTTTGGTCATTTTTAAAAGATACTCAAAGAAGGATTGCAGAAATATATCTATCCTCCAGAAACTACAGAAGACGTTGAAACAGAAAATGCTTTCCCACCCATAGAGGTCACACTTGAGGTTCAGAAGAATGTAATCTTTTTTGAGGATCCTATGGTTGCAAGGTGGGATGCTGAAGGTACGGCAATACCTTAATCAGCTTTGATAATTATGTAATGAAAAGAGCTATAACACAAATCCTTAAAACAGAAAATACAGTGTGTAAACTCTGTAATTTCTAATCTTACACATTTCTATGGCAACTCTAGAGTCTTTGCTTTGTTTGCTCTTGATGGAAATGAATAGGGATTGGAATTTATTTATTGAATGTTATAACTGTTAGTTCCTGAAGTCTTAGATCTGCCATAATCTCTGAACAATTACTTATGTCATTATGTTTTAAAAAAATAATAAATTAACAAAAATATCAAAATAGTAGGACACATGAAAATTTAAATTAAATGAAAAACCTACTCTCTCCTGAAATGACTACATAATTCAGATTGGTGTGATTAAAATTTATTTTAATCTTAATAACTTAGAAATTGAAAATCTTATTACAAACAAGTACTGGAGATAGGGAGTGAGCCATTGGGAAACCCGGGACAGAAGAACACTAGCCACTTTCTGCTTCTTTATAACTTTTGATTGTGGAACCATGGGAAATTATTGGTTATCCAGAATGTGAAATAAATATCAACAAAGTCAGAAGTACCAGCAGAAATATAAGCTAATGATTTACTAATCATTAACAAATACCTCATTTGGGGTTGACTGGCTCAACTTTGAGAAGTCTTGGTCTGGTAAATTAATGTATGCAGGTTTGAGGCTGCTAGAGGAAAGAGGTATAGCTTTACTTTTAATGTGAAGCATTTTACATTCATATTTATGGAGGAATTTACTTAGTTGGTGACAGGTTGGGAACAGATCATAAAGGCACAGAGCTATTACTTAATCCATTTATGTAGTCAAAGGAGCAGAGAATTTAGGAATTTCTCTACCAGGAAGGGTAAATGTTATGTAGTTTAGTAGTTTAAACTTTTTTTATGATAGCTACAGTAATCCACATTTTTGGTTGTGTAGACACAGCCACAAGATATTTATATTCTAGAAATAACTTATGAATTAATAACAGTATAGGTCTATCAAAACATTAAATTATAAAACATATCAAAATGAACAATTAGGTAATTTCTTCCCTTCACGTTGCTTTAGGAGTTTCACTTTTCCTTTAATGGTAATGTTTTTAAATATTTACTATGTTAAAAATTATTCACATTAAATTAGAATTAGACAAGATAAGTTATCCCACATGATTCAGGGAAATATAATGTGTAAAATTTGTCTCTGACTGCAGTAATTAGACAGCAGTAATATACAACTCCAATAATTCTTCCCATGGGGAAACTTTTTTCCAGGAAATACTACAAATTTGGAGAGTTTATTTATAGGTGATACTTAATTTTTACCTTTAAAAAAATTACAATAATTTTGTTAATGTAAAAACGAAAAGAGGAATTATGAGTAACTTAATCAATATAATTGTATTTGTTATATTGAATTTAAGAGTTAAAAATAGTGAGTGGAACCCTGCATGTGAGGAGAAAGCCACGTGGAGATGGAGAGAGCATTCTAGGAAGGGAATGACTCATGTATTCCATAATTATGCTACACAATAAGAAATATAGAATAAATGGGACATAGTTCCTTCCTCTAGGAGTTTTCAAAGTTGTAGGAGAGGCAGACAGGGAAAAGCCACATAATACGATACAGTAAGGTGCATAATAGATAAAAGTGCTATGCAGCAGGACAGCGGGTCCACCTGGAGTATTAAGGAAGGCTTGTCCTAGTATGGAATATTGAAGTGGGCCTTAAGAGACTACAAGAACATTGGCATGCAAGTGTTTGTGTGGATGTACATTTTCCTTTTTCTTGCGTATATACCTAGGAATGGAATTGCTGGGTTGAATGATAAATTTATGTTTAACTTTTTAAGAAACTGTCAAATTGTTTTTCAAAGTAACTGTACCATTTTACATGCCTGCCTGTATTATATGAGGTTTCCCAACTCTCACATCCTTGCCAACATTTGTGATTATTTATCTTTTTTATTCTAGCCTTTCTAGTGAGTATGAAGTGGTATTCCTGGGGTTATAATTTGAATTCCCTAATAACTGATCATGTGGAGCATCTTTTTGTATGTGTTTATTATCCTTTACTAGATCTTCTTTGGTGAAATGTTTACTCAAATCTTCTGCCCATTTTTAAATTGTGTTGTGTTTTATTATTAAGTTGTAAGAGACACAAAAGACCACCCACATATGATTGTATTTATATGAAAAGTCCAGAAAAGACAAATCTTTAGAGACAGGAAGTATATTAATGGCTGCCTGTGGCTAGAGGTGAGAATGGGAATAATTAACTATAAAATGGACATGAGGGATCTTAAGGAGAGAATAATAATGTTCTAAACTGGATTGTGGTAATGGTTGCACACCTGGGTGAATTTACTAAAAATATATACTTAACATGGGTGAATTTTAAAGTTTTTTTTAAAACAAGATGAGGAGGGGTTCTCTAAAGGATTAAGTCCTCTAGGAAGAAAGAACTGCATGTGCAGAGGCTCAGAGGTATATGATGCTGTTGGGGGAGGGGGAAAAAAAAGCATAGCTAAAACCAGGTGTAGGAAGTGCAAGGGTTGAAGCCAGAGACATGAGTCTTCATTCTGAAGGCCTTATATATCATGCTGAGGAGTTTGGATTTGATCCTGTAGACAGGAAGAACCTCCCAGCAAAAGTGGCTTTTTGTAGAGGTTCTCTTCTAAATGTAAACGATCAATTGATACACCTTTGCAGTTGTTTGGGTGGTTTCATTCATCTTATTTTTATATAGAAAAATGAAACTGTTACTCTCTTCCTTATTATGAAGGTAAACATTGGCAAACTGATGGCATCAGCAATGTCTCTTACAAATCAGAAGAGAGACTTATAACATTCAGCCTAGAAACTTTTGGCCCCGTTACCTTGATTCAAGATTCTCATATTAACATGCCATTCCAGTCATGGGAACTAAGACCACTTGATGTGAATAAAGTACTTTTGACTGTGACTACAGTATTTACTGAGATTCAAATACAAATTAAGGTAAGTCACAATTATAGTAAGTCACATGAGAGCGGTAAACCGCTTTGATGACAGTAAAAGTATGTCAAAGTAATCAGTCACTGGTGATTTACATATTGAAATATGAATTTACATATTGAATCAATTTACATATTGAAATCAGTTATAAATATATTTAAAATATACTTTGAGCCATAATTTCTAAATGAAACAGTGATTGGATAGGTAATAACAAGTGATAGGTATAACAAGTGATGTGCAAATTTGTACCCTCAAGTTAGTAGAAATAACTATTTAAATAATAAATTAATTTAATAAATTAAATAGTAAACCAATTAATGAAGCTACCAGCCTGTTGCAGTGTGACTTCCAGAGAGTTTTTGATCTACTCTAAAGAGGCTTCCTCCTTAAAACCAGATGAGAGATGTGAACTCTGTACACTTTCAAATTGCCATTTTGTGAACTTTAAAACTGGATAATTTTGCATTGTTGTGTTAAACCTTATATGTGGAAAAAAATTATCCTTAAAAGTGGCAACATGAATAGCTATCAAATAGCTTTTGTAATTCAGTGTGACCGTATTCAGTGTTCTTAGATCATAACTCATACAATGGGTGGAGACCTGAGAGATCTTTTAGTCCCTTGATTTGTTCAGATAAAGCCCCAAAAGGGTTGACCGACCGACTGGTTGGGATAACAAGGGAGACTTTACATGAGACTTCTCAGAGCTGGCCCAAAACATATCTGTCCTGCATTCTTTTTAATACAGAATGAGCTAAAAAAAAAAAAAAAAACTAGTATGACGAACCTAAAGGCTGGAAATGGAATAATGATGTAATAATTTACTTTATCTTTCTTCTTATTGAAACTAGGAAAACCTCTGCATGTTAGCATCAATCAAACTAAATAACAAAAAGCATTCCTCTATTTTGGAAGGAAAATGGATGACTCCTATTTCTTTCATTTGTACTTTGAAAGAAGCTGGATTGAATATCTTCCCTAGTGGACACTCTCATTTTTATGTTGTTATAAATTATAAGGTAAGAACAAATCTTTCCAAATTTAATGTAATGGACATTTAGAGTGTTAGCAAGCGTTGAATATTATGTAACTCTTCAGGTACATTTTAGGTTTTCTATATTCACTTATACAGAATTATGGTTAGGAAGGAATAAATGGCAACACCAGAAATCCAGGGTTCTCTCAAGTTTAATAATCTTTCCCAAGAAAGTAAGCCTGTAGTATGATCTTCATATTGACAAATGGAGCATTATCCACAGCTGGTCAGTTTAGTGCAAAAGTAGTTAGAGCAACTTTGCATTTTGTTTATTTTCTTTCTTCTTCCAGACTGGATATATGTAAGATTTCTTTTTTTTTTTTTTAAGATTTTATTTATTTGTCAGAGAGAGACAGAGCACAAGCAGGGAGAGAGGCAGGCAGAGGGAGAAGCAGGCTTCCCGCTGAGCAAGGAGCCCGATGTGGGACTCGATCCCAGGACCCTGGGATCATGACCTGAGCCGAAGGCGGACGCTTAACCGACTGAGCCACCCAGGCGTCCCTATGTAGGATTTCTTAAAAGAGTAAATGACTCAGCAGTTTCCCAAACATGACAAATTAGGCAAAATTAAACACATAAAAGGACCACTGATATACAGAACCCACTTCCTTCTGTTTCTTGGGAGAGGCTCCCTGTCTGCATACTGCTTCACGTTACTCATAAGACTTTAGTTAAATAAGATCCTTCCACATTAAACTGTGTTCCATGAGGATGAGGACTGTTCTTTCATCACCTATGATTCTTCTAGCACCTAGCATATTCCTTGAATCAGATGTTTAGTAAATATTTATGATATATAAATGAAGCCAAAGTAGGCTCTAATCATGAAAGATGTTCTTGGCTATAGAACTAATTTATAATATACCAGAAAATGACAATATAGGTAGACATATAACATCTGAAAATAATATCACTGAGTGTGCACATATGTAACTCAATTGCCAGTTACTCTACAAATGCTGAATGCAGTGTACTATTCATCTCAATATTCAAGAATTTTTTTTTCTGAGCACATATTCTAGGCATTGTTTTAGATGCTTAGGATCCATTAGTGAATAAAACAAAGGTACCTGCCCTTGTGGAGCTTACATTCTAGCAGAGGAGGGCAAAAATATACTAGATAATCTTATATTTTATATGGGAAAAAATGCGCAGATAGGAATCATGGGATTAGGGCAACATACAGTATCAAATAGGGTATTGGAGGAGGGGACACTCAATGAGAAGGTAAGATCTGAACAAAACCTGAAGGTGGGGAATTTAGCCAAGTGGAGCTCAGAGAGCAAAAGGAGAAGCAAAGGAGATGATAATGGGATGTCTGTGGGGGGCATGTCTGATCAGAGAGGCCCTTGTAGGTCATTGTTAGGACTTTGGCTTCTCTTCTCAGAAGAGAAAGGCAACACCATTGCCCTGTTCTGACAGAGTCATCATATCATCTGACTTACATTTTAAATGGATTTTTCTGTGTTGAGAAGCGACTGTAGGAGGCCAAAGATGGAAGACTTGTTGAAAGGCTCTGTATCAACTCTATTTGTTTTTATATTGACAGGATCCTTTAGTAGAAATGAAAGCTTATCGACAACTGGCCCTGTTAAGTTCTGCTTTTGCATTTGGTTGGAGCAAGTGGAATATAGTATGTAATTCAAAAAAAGTTATAGTTAAGGTATAGTATGCAAAAACCCATAAAACTACTTTGTCCTCCAAAAGAAGATACTCAAAAGCTAAATGGATATAGGCCATGGTTTCTCCTCTTGGAAAGGTGAAAAAAATTAACCTCCGAAATAGTTTTAAAACTTCACTTTTGTTTATTTTGTCAAAGATATAAAACCAAACTATATAATGGTTATGCCTTCATTGTCCATTATGGTATCAAACACTCTTGACTTCAGGCTAGCGTCCTTATAACTCTTTACATCAACACGAGAACAGATGGAAGCTTTTAATGTGAATATATCTATGATTCACAAACTTTTTCCTCAGAGACAGGCCTCTAATTTAACATTTGGCACATTTACTACTGCCTGATGAAAAAGATACCAAATTCTAAAAGCTGATGAATGTTTGTTTTAGCATAAGTGAGCCACAATATTTACTTGTGTGTTTCTCCCACTCGAATATCAGCTCCTTGAGGATAGGATTTTATTGTTGCAACTGTTAATATGTTTTTTTCTTTGTTGTTATATCCCCAGCACCTAGAACCTTCCCTGCACCTGGTAGCTACTCAATAAATCTCTGTTGAATGAATTAATACATTTTGATAAGCTCCATACAAACATGGTTTAAGAAGAATGGTTCTTTTATATTAGCAATTTTGGGGACTGAGTTCAAATTATACTCTGCCAAAATACCTAAAAGAAGAGCTATTAATGGATTTCTCTAATTTTTTCTTTAGCTGAAGGAACACCTTACTGAAGAACCTACTCAGAAACCTAATTGGACCCTTTTAATGTTCAGTGGTGACAGAGCACAAAGGCTCAAGATCAATGAAGACAGTGAGGCATTCTCTGAAGCCCTTCAGGAAGAAACTGAGTTTCATTCTACTTTATATCACATGGTTAAGGATTTTGCTTCCAAAAAAGCAATGGAAAAAATTAGGAGCTCCAACTGCCAGGTTATTGACTCTGTGTGCTATATGCTACTCTCAACTCGATTACTCAGCTATTCTTAATCCCCACTGATAAATTTTATGCAGTATGAAGAATCAAGCACCTTGGAGCAAAATCAGGTATTTCTTCAATAAAATGTAATGAGTGAATATATTTCAAGAGGTTATTAAAATTTAATAAGCATTTTATACTCAAATTTTATTTTTTAAAAAGTGGGGTTCCCCCCCCGATGAATATTTGGCTTACTGAGACTTTCACTTTTCATTCTAGGAAGACTTGAGGTTCTTTATTTCAATAAATTTTGACAAACAATATATAATACCTCCTCCTCAAAAAGCTCATTAAAAATCACAGGCAGGATTCCTCCCCATTGTATTTTAGCCAGAGAGGAAATCGCAGAAAGAGGGAATGTAAAATACCTTCCAGTCCTTCTGAGACCCTCTGGTTCAACGCTATACTTTCCCAGCTAAAAATGACTAATTTATGAAGTTCAGATACTGAAACTTTAAAAACCAAGACACACACGTTAAGATGTGCTCTAGTCACACGGGTGGTGGTCCATTGTGTTGGAGTCTGGTAAATGGCCACAAGATTTGCTCTACAGACATCCAGGAGTCCCCATCTGGCGTGGGAGCAGCATCCACAGACTTTTGGAAAAATCGTCCTGTGAGGAAGCTCATCAAAGCTGCAAACAGTACAATGAATGCAACAGAAAGCCAGAGTGCCTTATTCGCCTTTCTGAAGGAAGTCTTGAGATTTGTTGCCCATGAAGCTACTGTGTCATAACTATAAGGAAAACACAAATTCAGAATCTGTTACTAGAAACACTCCTTTTGCCAACAATACCAGTCAAGTCATCGATCTGCCCTACCTACCACAAACATTGCCTTATAATAAGCTACATAATGTGACCTGCTATCTTGGTTTGGGCCACAATTTGCCCCACTCCCACCCAATAATTTTTTAGAATTAAAGAAATGATTTAGAGTTAAGAAATGCTATGGTGATGATCTGAAATTTAGGTGACTCGGGCATTATTTAACTCCTAACAAGAACATTTGAGTATTTATCTCATTCCTTGAATCAGGTAAGGCATCTTAAATTCCTACAGTAGTAGAAACAAAAATGCTATTTATTGAGTAGAGCATGATATGTGTGTATATACATATGTCACTTATTTCTCACCATACCCTGGACTTGTGCTATATTGAAATTTAAACTATTTTTAGTTTAAGAAAGGAGACACACAAGAAAAGCCTACTATAACATCAACTAAGTCTTAGCATTTTACATGTGCTACTGTTGTCGTCCTATCTTCTAGATGAAGAAATTGCCGCTCAAAAGTAGATGAACTTGCCTAGGCCCCTCTGCTCCAGGACCAAGTTCCTAACTGTGACCTGTCACTGGTTCAGGGATAACTCCTGTACACCATGTGAAGTTTGTTTTTTTTAATCTTAAATTTAACAATTTGACAGGTCTTTTAGTACTTTGACTAAGATTAACCTGTTAACCCTGCCTCATCTTTCCCCATTCCACAAAAATGGTATCATTAGCAAGCAGACAACTTACATTGAAGAACCATCCCATTTTGATGGATTATTTCTCCTTTCAGAAAGACTTGGCTTCCTTGTCCTTTCTACTGTTTCTTCTCCAGGTGGTTCTGAGTCATCTTTAGTTCTGTAAATAAGTATTATGTTTAAATGTTTGAAACTATGGATAAAATACCAGATTATTTAGAAAATATTGCTAAATTTTATTGTATTACTAAAGAGGCTCTCAGGTATTTGTTTTGCTTTGGAAAGATGTGCTATATAGTTCTAAAATCAAATCACTAAATTTTTATTTATAGGAATTTAATTTTAAAAACTTGCTATATTTAGAAAAATGTTTGTTGTAGGAAGTTGGGATACTAGCCAAAGGATAAGTAAAAAGGAGAAATTTACAAAGAACATGTAGAAGTTCGTCAGTTATCACCACTCATAATTAACTGGTGTTATTAACCTGTGATTTCTTTCTCTGCTTGTGTATAGTAACTAAACTTTAAAAAACAAAGGTGAATAGTTCTTCCTCTATATTCTTTTTATTCAACATCTGGTAAAATTTTTCTCCTTCTACCCCTTAATATATTAAAAGTGGATTTTATGCTAAACTGGAGTAATATCAAAGTGTCATTTCTTCTTTAAAAATCTTAATTTTAAAAGTGTTTATTTAATGAGCTGGGAAATAGAAATTGGACCAAATATATTTTAAATAAAATCATATTGTCTAAAGAGTTTTTCCTTTAACCTCAACATAATTTGTTTCATTACCATGTTTACTGATGAGTTCCTAGTTGGATTTGAATTTTGAAATTCCAAGCTCATAATGCTCTCACTATTACCAAAGGAACTGTTTCTCAGAGGTGTTTTTTTTTTTTTCCCTTCCTTCTTGGACATCTATAGGGAATGTATGTGGCTAGTTTTCATTTTTAAAGGAAACCTGGCCCAAGGTGCCTGCATGACAGTTGGTTGAATGTGGACTCTTGATTTGGGTTCAGGTCATGATCTTGGGGTTGTGGGATCGAGCCCCATGTTGGGCTCCACACTCCGTGGGAATCTGCGTGTCCCTCTCCCTCTGCTCCTCCCCCAACTTGCATGCTCTCTCTAAAATAAATACATAAAATCTTAAAAAAAAAAATAAGGCCCAAAACACTGAATTCTTGTAAGATTCTCAAGATTTCAGTCTTTTGTTCGCTAAGACGTCTCAGTAGAAATCATACCATACCAACAAAAAGCAAAAAATATTGTAATATTTTGAAGAAAACTTAATTTTTTTTAACCCAGATCAGAAAAATCCATTACGTTAACTCTAAATCTGAAAATGGTTTTCAGCACATGCAGTACGCTCCCAGGATTATTTTAAAAACAAATACAAAACCTGAGGGTAGGCACTATGTTTTACTCATCTTTATACCCCTTAGGATTGAGTTTAGTATATACCACATAGTAGGCAGGTATGAACATGTATAAAATGAACATAAAATCATTTCATTAAGATCTCTACAGATGAGGAAACGGAGACCAAATAAAGTTAAACAATTGGTCCAATGTCACTCAAGGACTTAGAGGCAACATTTCTTCATGTCCCTCCTCTGCCCTCTACCTATTGCTATACTTCCATAGCAATATAGAGTTTTGTTTCCCCTACTGTTCATTTACATAAAGAGAAGACAGAGGTATATATAGTGCACATATATTACATATGTGGCTATATGTTATATACACATGTTACATATAATTCATGTTTTGTTTTTTTCATCTAAGTAGATGGACACTTTACTTCTGTGGCTCTTTATTGACCTTTCTCCCTGATGACCAGATACCTATACAGGAAAAAAATAATCTGGCAAATTTCAGTGTCTAAGACCTCAAACCTTACAGTTTTGAGTGCTACAAGAGTAAATATATTTGCAAATAACATTTATGCAATGCACTATGGTTTATAAAAGTCTTAATTCTGTTTTGAATAATGCAGCATTATCTCATTTCCATAGAATAAAAGTGATACCCACTACTTCCCAGCTCACGTCAGGTTAACACACACACCAAGCTTTACCTACTTTAGTTCACATTTTTCTTCTTCAGCATCTGCCCAGGAATACGTGCTAATAAATCGATGTAATGAGGGACGGTGTTCACTCTGCTTTGATCCCAAAATACGCCTAAGTAAAGATGATTATAGCCACTTGTCAAATTAAATACATCTGTAGTCATTATCAATTTATTTCCTACTACCTAAATTAATACAAAAATTATATGTTCTATTTTTTGTTGGCACACTCACTTCATAATAAAATTTCATGATTATACACCTATTGTATAATTATTGTGCATATACCCTGTGCCAATCAAATGTTACTTTATTACTTATTGCAAACATCTACTTCAGTCAATTATAAAACAGTAGGGTTCCCAAAGAGCAACCTTAAAATTACACTTACCAGCTGCTTGACCTCCTACTGAATCGGTCATTTTCCATCCCAGCCACCTTTAAATTTCAGATGTTAAAGAAATAACGAAATACGACTTTAGTGAAGTTTATGTTTTTGTTATATGAAAATGAATTTGCTTTTGATTAAGAACACTTAGGAATTTGCTTACCATTCCTGCATTTCCAATATTTCTGGGCAAAGAGGCAATGGTCACCCTTCGGAGAGAAGATGGCTACCCGAAGAGGGCAAAGGTACATTTAGAAAACTATCAGTATTTTATTATTGGATACAACACTAATGGATATCCTTGTACGTACACATCCCTGCATTTGACCACTGCTGAGTTAACCCGTAGACATATTTTGTTATGGCCAAATTGCCTTCCAGAAATATTGTACCAATTTATACTCTACCTTCTCCAAGACTGGATGAGTATAATTTTTGCCAAATAAAGTTTCTTGTTTAGTTTTCTGGTGACATTGAACACTTTTTTTATGCGAATAATCATGTATAAATCTGCTCTGGGAACTATATGATCTTTGCCCATATTAATGTCATTAATGATAATTCTGGCAGAAGTTGTTTTCATTGTTAATGCAGCTGAATCTTTCTTTTGCTATCATTTACTTTATGCTGAGGCTTTCCCAACTCAGGAGATACATGTGCACCTATTTTCTAGCTGTTTTTTTTCATGGTTTCATTTTTTCCATTTAAGACATTTAAATATGGGCGGGATATTTTGATAAATGGATGTGTTTGTCAGCCTCAGATTTGCATAGGAAAATGTTATATACTACTGTGATTCTTAAAGTTTAAGTACAACTTCAGGAAATAAAAAATATATTAAGTGTAGGAAATAAGCTAAAGAAGCTTAAGGTGAATCGTTTTCTTAAACCTCCATTCCTAATTTCATAGGTTAGCTGAGTATCAAGAATATCAAATTGCAATCCAAGAAATTTGGGTTCTCACCATGGTTCTGCTACTGCATGATCATTACTAATCACTTAACTTCTATGAAAGTGCTTTTCCTCATCTATGACAAAGAGATTTGGATGGAATGATTTTAAAGTCTCTCGCTCAAAAATTCTGTGAAATTCTGATTTTCAAATTGGCAAAAACTGCTGGTTGACTCCCAATATTCCATTTCCCCCCTTTTTATTTGGTAAAGAACACCTTGATTTTCAGTTAGGCACAAAGCCTCCAGAAATAAAAATGGATTTTCTGGTCTTTCAACCAAGAATGACAAGGAAATGTTATTTGGGACCTCTAGGAATTGTCATTGGAGGGAGAGGGAACGCTTGTTTTTATGTCTTCCTTTTTCCTAGCATGTGACTGGATGTAATGCCACCCTAGACCGTGAGGTGGAAGCGGAGGGCTGAGGGTGAAGAAGCAGCAAGAGGAGACTGGGTTCTGTGGATTTTGTGAAGCCACTCTACCATTTTTGGACTGCCTATTTCCATCTCCAGTTTTACATGAGAGAGAAACTATCTGGCTTTCCTCTTGCTTTCAGACAAACTTGAATGATGTACAAATATAGTAAGAAGTATAAAAGTATACATATATAAACTTAAACATGCATATGCATATCTACATAAATATACATGATTTACATTTAAAAACGCGTTTCAAGTAATATTTTGAAACCATCTCATCTGTAACACTTGATAGACTGTTAAGTCAACTAGTAATTACCTTGGAGTTTAGGGAAGATGAACGCTTTTTAATTTGGCAGTCATCTGAAAGGAAAAACACATTTGCACATTTGAGGAATTACATAAGCAATTTATTGCAATGGTCTTATTTCTTAACAAAGAAAAGCAATAGTCAGAAATATTTAAGACCCTAGAGACTACTGAACATTAAAAATATCTGGTTATCATTTGGTGACTCATAACAATTACCATCTGAATACTGTCCTGTATGTCACTATATATGTCCACAATGCTTACCCAGCACATAGGAGATGCTACATGGATATAGGCTGAATAAATGAATCCAAAACTATAGATCAGAAGGTTATCAAATATGATTACTTTTCCTAGAAAAGGGAAGAGATCATTAAAATAATTCTGCTCAGAAAAGTTCACATTATTTAAAATAAAACTATTACAAGATTTATATAAACCTTATATTTGTAAGGTATTTCCCATGGTCTCAGATGTGTCCTTATTTTCCAATCCGTCTGCCAGCTTACTATGCCAGAGTCATTCCTTCTTCAAGAAATAGAAAACCATTGTTGATGAGAGTGGCTCATTTAATTTATTGTGCTTTGCTTTGTGTGTGGAGAAAGAGCCAATTCTAACATACCCTGAGTAGGAGAACATTAGAGTCAACTCAATGGGTTGGATGAAATATATTCTCTCATCTCAGCAATCTAAATTAATTTAATGAATTTTTGGTGTCATTACCAAAGAATCCTCCTTGTGTCCCAACCTGTTTTCTAACTTACATTTTACTTGGGGCTATATAAATAACAGGATGAGTTATTATTCTAACATAACCTTAACCTAAGAGTTTTATACTAAAGACATAATAAGAATTAGTAAGAGAATGAAAGAGGAGAATCTTAGAAAAACATAACTGATACCATTAAACGTTTATTACCTTTATCTTCAAGAGGGTTAAAAGACCTTTCATTTTGCAGAAGAACCTGTTTCAGTTCTTCTAATTCAGCATGCTCTTTGGCATACCTTCTCTTCAGGTTTTCTACATGCTGAATCATCACTTCAACTGCTTTACTAACCCGGCTTTCCTAGTAAAAAAAAAAAAAAAAAAGTAAATTTACAATGAAAATATTATTCTTGATATCCAGTTAAAAAATGATTAGACACATACATCTATCTTCACTACATCCCCAAATCTTGCTAAAATTACAATGAAGTGGTTTTGTTTGTTTTAAAAGAAGACACAGAACAAATAGAAGAGGGTATAATGAAATTTTGAAAGGCTGCTAGTAGTAGGACTAGTGGTGAATGACTAAGACCTGAAAAACCTGAACCTTAAGAAAAAGTAGGAAAAGACTACAAGCAACCTGGGCTGCACCACAGAAAGCCATACAGGCTCAGGAATTAATGGTGCCTCTGGAATTAAATGTGAAGGTAGGTATGTGAAAAGAAATGGTTGAAAACCTGCAGAAAAAGTGATTAGATCTGCAGATCTCCTCCCTTATTCAGGCCAACTGAGCAACTTTCCTTCACCACTTTGCTGAAAGACTATAAATGTTGGATATCTAGAGAGAGAGAGAAACAGCCTGTGGATTGGGCAGTAACAGTTGACGGTGAATGGATCACAGAGAAAAGAATAGGTTTAGGCAAAAGTCTGTATACATAGTGAATACTGAGATTCCTAGCCTGATTTCTCCTTCCAACTTGCAAACACAGGTGGCCAGGCTTATACTCACAAAGTAGGCAATTGGAAGATTTTCCTCTGAGGAATCTAACGTAGCAAGATAAAAGTCTTAAAACTACTGACATCAAGAATATCCCAGTGAAACATCCCAGTTTGTGTGAAGCTCAGAGCCAATGAGAACCCTCCCCGCCCTACATACAGCTCCCGTTTAGCTATATAGTGGATCATCACTAGTCAGAGGAAACCCTCTACCATGAAAGGAAAATCAACATAGAAAAAAAGCAAGCTGGAGATCAACTACAGAAAAGCTTCAAGGGAAATAGCAGTATCTTCAGAGAGTTAAGAATAAGTATTACATCCATGAAATAACAAGATAAAAAAGCTACATGCTAAGAATAAAAAGAATCTAGGAATTAAAAATATGACAAAAATACATAACTCAATAAAATAGTTTCAAGGTAAGGTTGAGGAAATCTCCCTGAAACTAGAGCAAAAAAATTGAAAGGCAGAAAAGAGATGAAAAAGGACCTGTTCAGGAGATCCAACAGACCAAGAACAGGAACTCAAGAAAGCATAGAAAATTCCACAAAATGTGGAAAAGGAAATAATTCAAAAAATCTCTAGAACTCAAGAACATAATTTGCCAGCTTATATCCATTCAGGGTCTAAAACAGTACATGAAAATAAACTCAAATTTTAGTTAACATATAGTGTAATACCGGTTTCAGGAGTAGAATTTGGTGATTCATCACTTAGCATATGACCCCCAGTTGATCACAAGTGCCCTCCTTAATACATATCACCCATTTTGCCCATCCCCCACTTACCCTCCAGCAACCCTGTTTGTTCTTTACAATTGAGTCTCCTTAATGGTTTGCCCCCTGCTCTTTTTTTTTTTTTCTATTGCCTATGTTCATCTGTTTTGCTTCTTAAAATCCACAGATGAGTGAAATCATATGGTATTTGCCTTTCCCTGACTGACTTATTTTGCTTAGCATAAAACCCTCTAGCTCCATCCACTTGGTGGATGCACCAGTTTGCATTACCACCAACAGTATGAAAGATTCCCCTTTCGGGAACTCTCCCACACTGTTGTTGGGAATGCAAGCTGGTGCAGCCACTCTGGAAAACAGTATGGAGGCTCTTCAAAAAGTTGAAAATAGAGCTACCATACGATCCAGCAATTGCACTACTGGGTATTTACCCCAAAGATACAAATGTAGTGATCCGAAGGGGTACGTGCACCCCGATGTTTATAGCAGCAATGTCCACAATAGCCAAACTGTGGAAAGAGCCAAGATGTCCAATGACACATGAATGGATAAAGAATATGTGGTATATATATACAATGGAATATTATGCAGCCATCAAAAGGAATGAGATCTTGCCATTTGCAACAACGTGGATGGAACTGGAGGATGTTATGCTGAGTGAAATAAGTTAATCAGAGAAAGACATGTATCATATGACCTCCTTGATATGAGGAATTCTTAATCTCAGGAAACAAACTGAGGGTTGCTGGAGTGGAGGGGGGCGGGAGGGATGGGGTGGCTGGGTGATAGACACTGGGGAGGGTATGTGCTATGATGAGCACTGTGAATTGTGCAAGACTGTTGAATCACAGATCTGTACCTCTGAAATAATACAATATATGTTAAAAAAAAAAAAAAAGAAGAAGAAGAAGAAGAAGATAGCAGGAGGGGAAGAATGAAGGAGGGGAAACTGGAGGGGGAGACGAACCATGAGAGACGATGGACTCTGAAAAACAAACAGGGTTCTGGAGGGGAGAGGGGTGGGAGGATGGGTTAGCCTGGTGATGGGTATTAAAGAGGGCACGTTCTGCATGGAGCACTGGGTGTTATACACAAACAATGAATCACAGAACACTACATCAAAAACTAATGTATGGTGATTAACATAACAATAAAAAATTTTAAAAAAAGATTCCCCTCTCTCCATATCCTCCCCAACATCTGTTGTTTCCTGTGTTAATTTTACCCATTTGGACAGGTATGAGGTGGTCTCTCATTGCAGTTTTGATGTTTATTTCCCTGATGATGGGTGATGTTGAGCATCTTCTGTCTGTTAGCCATGTGGATGTCTTCTTTGGAAAAGTGTCTATTCATGTCTTCTGTCCATTTCTTACCTGGATTATTTGTTTTCTGGGTATTGAGTTTGATAAGTCCTTTATAGATTTTGGATACTAACCCTTTATCAGATACGTCATTTGCAAATATCTTTTCCCATTCCAAAGGTTACCTTTTACATTTGTTCATTGTTTCCTTCACTGATTCAATTTCATTACATCCTTCTGTTCAGATTTTCTACATCTTCCTGATTCAATTTTGGAAGATTTATGTTTCTAGGAATTTATCCATTTCCTATGTTGTCCAATTTGTTGGTATATAATATTTTATAATAGTTTCTTATAATCCTTTGTATTTTTGTGATGTCAGTTGTTATTACTTCTTACCCTGATTTTGAGCCTCTCTTTTTATCCTAATGAGTCTAGCTAAAGGCTTACCAATTCTCCTTATCTTTTCAAAGAAACATCTCTTGGTTTCATTGTTTTATATATACATATTTGTCTCTATTTCATTTATCTCTACTCTGATCTTTATTGTTTCCTTCCTTCTACTAACCTGGGGCTTTGTTTTTCTAGTTCCTTTAGGTATAAGGTTAGATTTTCTGAGATGTTTCTTGGTTCTTGAAGTAAGCCTGTATAAACTATAAAATTCCCTCTTAGACCCGATTTTTCTGCATCCCAAAGATTTTACACCATTGTATTTTCATTTTCATATGTCTTTATAACGTCCTCTTTGATTTCTTTGCCCATTGGTCAGTAGCATATTGTTTAGCCTTCCACTTGTTTGTATCTTTTCAAATTTTTTCTTGTAATTGATTTCTGGTTTCACACTGTTGTGATCAGAAAAGATGTTTGATATGATTTATTTTTTGGCCTAACGCATGATCTAACCTAGAGAATGTTCCACTTGAAAAGAATGTGCATTGTTAGAAAAATAAATGTTCTATTTATGTCTGTTAAGTCCTTCTGATCTAATGTCTCATTCAAAGCCACTGTTTCCTTATTAATTTTCTGACTGGTTGATCTATCTGTTGATGTAAGTGGGGTATTAAAGTGTCCTACTATTGTTGTATTACTGTCAATTTCTCCCTTTATGTCTGTTAATATTTGCTTTATGTGTTTAGATGCTTCTATGTTGGGTGCATAAATATTTACAATTTTATATCCTCTTGTTGGATTGATCCCATTATCATTATGTAATGCCCTTGTCTCTTGTTACAGTTTTTGTTTAAAAGTCTATTTTGTCTGAAAAAAAAAGTCTATTTTGTCTGATATATTATTGCTACCACAGCTTTTTTCATTTCCATTTGCATGAAATATTTTTTTTTCATCCCTTCACTTTCAGTCTGTATCTTTAGCTCTGAGCGTGTCTCCTGTAGGCAGCATATAGATGGGTATTGTTTTTTTTATTCATTCAGTCATCCTAAGTCTTTTGATTAAAGCATTTAGACCATTTGCATTTAAAGTAATTATTCCTACATATGTACTTATTGTCATTTTGTTCATTGTTTTCTGGTTGTTTTGTAGTTCTTCTGTCCTCCTTTCTCCTTCTCTTGCTCTCTTCCCTTGTGATTGATGACTTTCTTTAGTGTTATGATTCCTTTCTCTTTATTTTTTGTGTATCTATTATAGGTTTTTATGGTTACCATGAAATTCATATATAACATCGTAAGTACATAGGAGTCTATATTAAGTTGATGGTCACTTAAGTTTGAACACATTCTAAACAAACTACATGTTTACTCCCATGTTTCATGAACAGAAAGGAGACAAGTCTGGCTGGAATGCAATAATTCAGGAAGATTATCATAGACAATAAATTTCATAAGGTAAGAGGGCAGGGGAATCATGTAAATCTTTTTAAGCTATCATAAGGATTTGGGGTTTTATTCTGAAAAGAAGTGAGGAGCCACTGGAGGACTTCGAACCAAAAAGAAACATGATCTAGCTTACATTTTAGAAGGATTATTCTGGCTGCTTTATGGAGAACAGACTATGTTGCAGGAGTACTGAGTTTAAATGGAAACAGGGAGACCATTTAGGAAGATATTGTATTAATCTGCAAAAAACCAGAATGGTAGCTTAGCTCAAGATGGTAGCAGTGCAGAAGGAAATAAATGGTTGAATTCTGATGTAGAGTAAATAGGATTTATTCTGATGGTAGAGTAATTGTGATTTTCTGTAGGATTAGAGGTAAAGTGTGAGAGAAAATTGTTGAGAATTACTCCCAAGGATTTTCAATCTGATCAGCTTTGACAGAGATAAGATCATGTGTGGAATAGGTTTTGGAGATACCATAAGCAGTTCATTTTTGTATGTGTTGTTTGAGTTGTTTGTCAAACATCCAAATGGAAATGCTGCATCCATAGTAGTATATTCTAGCCTGGAACTCATGGCAAAGGTTTAGGATAAGCATGTGAATTTGGGAGTCATCAACTGACCACACAGAATGGTATGGGGATTAAAGGAAGATGGACATCACATATACAAGGGTGGAGCCCTGGGGCCCAATGATATTATGAAGCCAAGGAGAATGGTGGGACCCATAAAGGAGCCTGGAAAGGAATGACCCATGATGTTAAGAGAAAAAACAGGAGAATGTGGTACCTGGAAGCCAAGTGAGGAGAGTGTTTTCAGGAGGAGGAAGAGCTCAGATATGCTGAATGTAGCAGGTCAGCTAGGGAAAATGAGTAGGTTAAGGCCATTTAGAGTAGATTTCAGAGCAAATGGGAGGAGAGAAATTGGTGACAGTGAGTACAATTCTGTGAGGAAATTTGCTATAAATGAGAGCAGAGAAAGAGGAGAAAGGGTCAAAGATTATTTTGCTTGTGTTTATGTTATTTTTCCCATTTTAAAAACAACATATTTGTGTACGCATGAGAATGATTCAATGTAGCAGGGAAAATTAAAGATGGAGGAAAGTAGGGAGAATCTGAGTGCAAGATTCTAAGTAAATTAGGAGGAATGGGTTCTGGTATGCAGGGGAGATGGTTAGCCTTAGATAGGATTAGAGACAACTCATATTTTATATTGGGAAGGAAGGAAAAGTAGGAGGGTTCAGATGTTACAAGGTTTGGAACTTGTGGCAGTTCCCTTCTGAATAATTCAGTGTTCTCACTGAGGCAGGAAGCAGTCATTATTTGACAGAGAAGATGGGAAAGGACATGATGATGGTTTGAAGAGAAAGGAGAAAATATGAAACATATTTGGAAGAGATTATTTGGTTGACTGTCACTGGCTAATGCTATTAAGAGAGGGTTATATTTTTTTTTTACATTTTTATTTGCATATTCCATTTTCTCTATATTAAACATGTATGTCTTATACAACACAGAGGTATTTTTTTAAAACTTTTTCTGAGAAATGTAATCCATAATCTCAGGGAAAACAAATCCTTTTAGTAATTTCATTTAGCTAAAGAAATGGAGACAGATTACCTGATTAATGGCTCCCAGCATCTCGGCCCTACTGGCCACTCGTGCAGTGCACTGACTAAGAAATATTATACTCTTCTCCAGCTTCTTAACAATTTCCTGGGCATGGTTGTCATCCTCACAAAGTGGTGTTAAAGACTGCACAGAAAGCAAAGTATTAAAATATATCCAACCCAAGTGTTCAGCAAGTGATTCTAACAATGACTATGTTGTAAATACAGATGACAGTCATATCTCCATTATCTTGGTATAGTGAAAAGCAGCAACAAAGACCAATAATGAACGATAATGAAATATTAATATCTTTGTTGGCTATCAGACCTATGCGAATGTTCACAAAACCTTTTATATCTCATCTCAATCTCTTCCTTCCTTACTTCCCGAATTTGCCATTTCTTCATACACATTTATATCACTTTCCACAATTAACAGAATGGGATATACTTAATGGTAAAGAAATTATGCTTATGAATGAGTTGCATGTATTATATGAGGAGCATGGTTTGAACTTTTTTTTTTTTTAAGATTTTATTTATTTGAGAGAGAGAGAGAGAGCAGAAGGAGAGGGAGAGGGAGAAGCAGACTCCCAGCTGAGCCGAGAGCCCGACGTGGTGCTTGATCCCAGGACCCTGAGATCATGACCTGAGCTGCAGGCAGACGCTCAACTGACTAAGCCACCCAGGCACCCCGGTTTGAACTTTTAATAAAAGTAGTGAAAACATACTAGACTTAGATATGGCTCTGACGACGCTACTTGCTCTTCCATTGATGACAAAGCATTATTGAGCTGGCTAGATGGGTATGCCTTCACTGCCTTATGAATATTTCTTTCAAACCTGTGTCTTTGATCCACGATGATGGCCTTCCTGATGGAGAACCATCCATCCCACTAGGGTGGAGACAGAATTAAGAGGACAGCAGTTTTAGAAGCAAACAAGCCACTGCTTATTAGCTGTGTGACCATGAGCAAATTTCTAAGACTTGCCCAAGTCTAAAACACCATAAATTTTGTATATCATTTAAAAGAGGAAAAGTAGGGGTTCCTGGGTGGCACAGTCAGTTAAGCATCTAACTCTTGGTTTCGGCTCAGGTCATGATCTCAGGGTCGTGAGATTGCTCAGTGCAGACAAATGCTGTATGATTTTACTTATATGAGGTATCTGAAGTAGTCAGATTCATAGAAATAGAAAGTAAAATGGTGACCGGGGGCTGAGAGGAGGAGAAAAGGGGGCTTGTTTAATGGGTACAGAGTTTCAGTATGCAAGATGGAAAAGTCCCAGAGATCTGTTTTACAACAATGTGAACATACTTAACACTACTGAACTGTACACTTAAGATGGTTAATATGGTAAATTAGATGTTATGTGTTTTTTACGACAATAAAAAAAAAGAATATGGTTTCTCAAGTTTTATTTTTTTTTCAAAAATAACCATCTTAATTTTCCAACCCATCTTTATATTTATGGAGATTTCACGAAATGGAAAAATAGTAGTTGTTACCTATGTACCTAGAGAGGGCTTGCCCATCACCTGAGAAGACTAAAATCAATCACCATTCTCTTTTTTCAGTTAATTAAATGGAAATAGTCTTTTGATTCTCTTCTTTGAAGCTTAAAATTGATACTATTTCCTATTGCTCAGTTTCCTGCATGATGACTCTTCTGCCTGAAACCTATTTGAATGTCCAGAGAAGGCAGGTGACTCACAATGCCTTCAAAAGGCATTTGTTTTATTAGTGAATCTTTTATTTTAGCCTGATCCTGAATTCTTACTTCCTATTAATTTACATTTGAGTCAGGCAGGGCTTGGTACCTCGTGTTGGTTTTAGTCACACAAGTAAACTTGTATCTAATTTTGAAAACATTATTAACAATATGATCATCAAATGTGTAGTTCCCAGCTGTTAGGATTCTCACCTCTAACAGCTTTAAACAGTTAGTGATTTCTTTCTTCAAATTTTCTTCTGCCAAGTCTCGTGATCTTTCTTCAAGCTTCACTCTTTTCTCCAAGGTGAACCAGTCACACTTAAATCCCAAAGATAATCTGAGAAATTCAGCCTGTTGTCAAAATAATGTGTGGGTGAGGGGGAGAAAATTGGTCGTAGTGAAATATTTCAGTTTAATACCAGATTATGCTGAGCGATTTCTTTTTCCTCCCAGCAACATAATGCTGGCATGCACCAGCTTTACCTGTACTTAGTCGCTGCCAAGCCAGCCAGACACCAAACATACCCACAGCTTGTGCAAAAGTATGAAGTGATGATAGACAAGGGAATCAGAAACACTTTTTTTTTTAACTTAAAGGGAAAAAACTCACCTCCACCTCCTTCTCATTAGCAGACGTGCTGTAGGATAAGACAAAAAAATTTATTCCAACATAATTCAGCAGAAAAGCAAGAACTGTGAGCATGCCATGTGAAGAACTTACCTTTCACTTTGTCTAAAGTTAACGGATTTCACAGTGGTTACAGGACAGGAGGAAAGAGCAGTGTCTATTAAAAGACAATAAAATAGTATTGGGTTACAAAGGTTCCGAACTGAAGGCACATTTGATCAAATGCCCTCTCTCCACTACACAAAGGCACTTCATTGAAGTATGTCTGAAATAATAGCCAGTTAATAATAGCATTTGCTTCGGAGCGCCTGGGTGGCTCAGTCAGTTAAGCGTCTGCCTTCAGCTCTGGTCATGATCCCAGGGTCCTGGGATCGAGCCCCACATAGGGCTCCCTGCTCCGTGGGAAGCCTAATTCTCCCTCTCCCACTCCCCCTGCTTGTGTTCCCTCTCTTGCTGTGTCTATGTCAAATAAATAAATTAAAAAAAAAAAAAAAGAATTTTACAGTGCAGGGGCACCTGGGTGGCTCAGTCGTTAAGTGTCTGCCTTCGGCTCAGGTCATGATCCCAGGGTCCTGAGATCAAGCCCTGCATCAGGCTCCCTGCCAAGCAGGGAGCCTGCTTCTCCCTCTCCCTCTGCTGCTCCCCCTGCTTGTGCTGTCTCTCTGGCTCTTTCTCAAATAAATAAATAAATCTTAAAAAAATAATAATGCATTTGCTTCAATAGAAGATAATGTTATGCTATGCTATTGGGATCACAGTGACATTAAAATCATTGGCTCACATGTCAGCATGTGAATAGTCTGAAAGCTGAAGAAAACTCAAAGTCCAGGAAGAACCCAATCGCTCTCTTTGCATTTGAATGTTTATTTACCTTGATCCCAGGGCTAAATGCATACCTTCCTCCGTTCCCCTAGTCCTTCTTCAGACCAAGGCTTTAATGGCAGTCCCAGGAGGAGGAGGGGTCATTGCAGTTACAGTAGTAAGAGTAATAGTAATAGTACAGTGTAATAACAGCAACAGTAATCATGGTATCACTCATTTGTCACAAGTTTACTATATGTCAGTCCCCAAACAGGGCTCTTTATACATATCAATGATACTCTTCATGAAAACTTGACAAACAGGACAATATATTAGTTATTAAGAATATTAGAGTTGAAAAAACCTGGTTTAAGTCCTAGCTTTGACCCTTATAGCTTTGTGACCTGGAACAAGTCACAACTTCATCAAACCATCTACAAAATAAGGATGATATTATTTTTCTACGGTAGCTTTTAGAAGCAGTTCTTCTAACTGCTTTATACCTAATTTGTTCAATCCTCAGAGTGAACCTGTGGTAAGTACTGTTATCATCTACAGTCCATGGGTTAGGAAACTGAATTGCAATTTACCTATCATACATAGGTATTTGGGGGAACTGAATGAAACTATACACATAACTTAGTCTAGGGGCGCCTGGGTGGCTCAGCGGTTAAGCATCTGCCTTCCGCTCAGGTCATGGTCTCAGGGTCCTGGGATCAAGCCCCTCGTCGGGTTCCCTGCTCAGTGGGGAGCCTGCTTCTCCCTCTACCACTCCCCCTGCTTGTGTTCCTACTCTATGTGTGTCAAATGAATAAAATCTTAAAAAAAAAAAAAAGAACTTAGTCTAGAACTTAGCATATGATATATTATCAATAAAGGTTAATTTTTTTAACTCATTTCCGTTTTGCAGATGAGGAAGTTGACAGGTTAAATAAACTTCTGAAGTCAAAGCTAGTCAGAGAGTCACCCAATATAGTCTGTGTGACTTCCAAATCTCAACTCTATCCATTAATCCATCTTAGTGGAGGTGAAATGGGGAGGGAAGTATATTAGCACTTATTCTTTAAATACTATCTTATTTACTTTTGGACAGGATAATAAAAAAAAAATCTCAAAGTAGAGCTTGAATTTACTACCAGCGTTGGCATGGTTCTTTGTTCACAATAACGTAGTAGTTATTACAAGTCCTTTGGGGCTTAATAGTTAATGCAACATAAATGTGGTTTTTCAAAAATGATACAAATTGAATCAATAATCAGTTTTATTGGTTGATTTTAGCTAGAGATGCATAATTATAGGTACCATATCTTTACTCAGAAAGATTTCACCCATAAAAATATAAGCAGGAACAAAAGTTCACATGGGAGTTGGAAGAGAACATTCCTTACCTCCTGCAGCACATTCTTTTCTATGCTCACCTATTGTTTCTGGTTCTTCTTTTGCTTCCTAAAATCATAAAGAGATTTTATTGCTGTACATAGAGTGGAAATCCTTCATAACCAGTCATTTCCCAACTTCCTGTCCTCTCCTAACCCTACTCTATCAAAAAACACTGTGGTATTCAAAGAACTGAACTAGAGGTTAAAAAGAAAACAGGATTGGCTCTAAGGGGGTTTCCAATCTAGTTGAGGTACAAAAGACAGAAACATATGAACAGCTATAAATGTGGTACAAGTTACCATAAGGCAAACCAGGATTGATTGCCAAATAAATGAGATGTGAATAAATAAGTGCTCTACAAAGGGAGGGGAGAGACACCATGGCTTGAGAAGCATGGAAAGTCTTTACAGACAAGGAACATGCTGGAGCTTGATGGAGTGGGAGGACTGGATAGATAAAGAGGTAGGGGTGATCTAGGATATCACATGTAGCTTTCTAGATGGGCTCTGGGGGAACTTGTGGCAAAAATTGCAGGTAGGACTATGTTATGTTAGGCTTTTACTCCATATAAATACATTTTAAGGTCACTGACCAACTATCTTACAAATATATCTATACAACAAGAATGACCAATGGTAAGAGGGTTGTACTATACTGCCTGAGAAAAATCTAATGAGAAAGCAATAGGTATAAAATTTTATGGTGATAATTATTCAACATTCTCAGAAATTTTCCCTGAAAAATAAAGTCCAGGACAAATTTCCTAGGTAGAGCCATTGATACCATGTCATGTAATTTTTAGAGAATTGAAGCTAAGATTTTGATAAAATGTAACAAATGCAATAATACAGGTAAAGCACTGGATCATTCTTATCAACATTTAAATATTTTTAAGTTTTCTGAATCCTCCCTCAACCCCATGACCTCTTCTAGATATGGCATCTTCTTCCAATCCTATCCGTTATGGTCATGCTTCTTTTGGGGAGAATTGTCCATAATTGCTGTTTCCAGTTTTTCAGCTCTCTTCTGTCTCTGTACCTAATACTCCAAGAAAACCTCCCTCCCCAGTTATCAGTGAACTCTCTATTGCCAAATTCAATGGAAAAATTCCAGTCTTTATCTTATTTGGCTTCACTGTAGCATCTAAAATGATCTATAGTCCTCTCCTCCTTGAAGATTTTTCTTTCTTTGGTTTTCATCTCCTGATGTCCTCCCATTGCTATAGTAGCTCCTTCTGAGTTTCCTCTGCCATTGCCTTCTTTTGTTAGATAATGGAATCAACAAGAGTCCATTATTCTCAGTGCTCTCTTCCTGCCTGCCAGAGTCCTTGGGAAATCTTATTCACATACTTGGTTTTTTGCTAATCGCTCACAAATGTGTGTCTGCTCCTAAGAGTCCTAGGAATTAGTTTATGAATATAGGTATGCAGCTGTGTATATAATCTTTCAGAGTACTGATGTCTCATATCAACCTGAAACTTGACTTAAATTTATCTTATTTTACCCCCAAATTCTTCTTACTTCCTCCCTATTCTCATAATAGTCTATTCATTCGGTAGGATAAGCCATAAGCCTAAGTTTTTACGTTTTCCCATGCATCCCCAACCCCCATCCTGGTTATCAGTCACCATGTACCATAAATTCTGTCCCTTAAATCTCTCCCAAATTACTCTTCTCTTCTCCATCCACACTAAATTCATACTATCTTCATCTCTTGCCTGAATTGTTACAATAGTATCCTAACCAGTACCCCATTCTCCATTACTATGTTTTCTAACCAATTATTTTTAAGTTTGTTTCTATCTTGTTTTGAGATGAGAAAAAATTCTTTTTCTCAGAAGACTACCGTGAAAGATTAGAGGACTCAAATATTCCTCTATTTTTTATAAGGAGCAACCACTTTCAACATGCTTGTTAGCTAACACTGCACTCTCTATATACTTTACACTACAAAGGACGATTCCAAATCACATACCCAATCATTCCACTCCGCTCAGACTAGAATACTATAAAATTTTTGTCTACCCTATTGCCTCAAATATATCTATGCCACAACCATCTCTTAACTTGAGTTAGCTTTCATGAGTCTCTGTTTCTTAAAACCAAATGGGCCTAACTAAAGCAATATTTATATACTGAGGAGAAAACAATACACACATACACATACACACACACACACACTGCTAATAATAATAATAATAATAATAATAATAATAATAATAATCTCTTTTAACAGAGAGGGACTAATATATAAACAAGACCCTTGAAGAAACATGGAATGGGATCCATAGTCTACAAGTTACTCCTCAAGAATTATAAATTCATACCAGTGACAATGAACCTTCTCTTTAGGGAAAGGAACTTAACTTTTTCTATAAACATTTAAATAATGTTTTATAGCAGTGTTCCAGGTGCCTGGATAGCATTTGATACCATTCACAAAGTACCTCCTCCATGACACTTGTCTGGCCTCTTAACCCAAACATTTTTCTTTTATATCCCTAGCCACACTGAGTAATTATATATTACTGAGTAACTGTATGTTTCTTCCCTTAATTAGAACATGTTCTCTTTAAAATATTACTGTTTTATTTAACCTTATTTATTAATACATTTGTTTACTTAAAAGTCCTCTATTGATAGATATTGAGCTTGTTTCCAGTAGATCTTTGATGAATATGAATGAATGAATGGACAAAAAAACAATGTGGAGTCAGGAGGTCCTAGCTCTGACTCTATTGTGTGACTTTGAACAAGTCACAAGGACTCTTTGGCACCTACTTCCTCATCTATAAGACACTGGAGTAATTAAATTCTATTAACTTCATAATATTTTGAGAGGATGAGACAGTGCTTTTAAGAGTATTTTGCAAACATGGGCGCCTGGGTGGCTCAGTTGGTTAAGCGACTGCCTTCGGCTCAGGTCATGATCCTGGAGTCCCGAGATCGAGTCCCGCATCGGGCTCCCTGCTTCTCCCTGCTTCTCCCTCTGACCCTCCCCCCTCTTGTGTGCTCTCTGTCTCTCTCATTCTCTCTGTCTCAAATAAATAAATAAATAAATAATCTTAAAAAAAAAAAAAGTATTTTGCAAACTTAAAGGGACAGTTATACCACTGTAATATATCATTACCTTTACTGTTAACATATGTATATTTCCTTACCAGATTTAACATGGTTTTGTCCTCACTCACAGAGCCTTGGAGTACGATATTCTCAGGAGCTGGACTTCGGCCTATGAGAAAAAGGGAACACACCAAATAGTTGCCTGAGCAGTAACAAGTAAGAGAGGAAGAAATAGTGAGGGTGGCAATATGAGCAGACTAGTAAGTGTCAAAGACCTTAACAAGTGAGTCAAATTATATATCAAAAAACTTTAAATGTGCCCATTGATTAAAAATCAGGACTAGAGCAGGTAAGTCTCCCAAGGAAGCTAGCCATATAAGATTTCTTAATAGAAATGACTATCTGTATAAATGGCCTTCAAGTAATAGTTTTAAAATCTTTATTAAGGCTGCTGCCTTTTTTTTAATCAAACACATTACTACTAAATTTACAGAAACTGGATGAAGGAAGAATGAACAATCAGCTTGACAAACAGGTTTTTTTAAATTAGAGATGTAAGACTGATAACCAAGTTTGATATCCTTTCAAAACATGGTATCTTTCTAAAAAAAAAAAGTCATCAAACTAAGAAACAAAAGTACTTTTTTTTTTTTTTTTAAAGATTTTATTTATTTATTTGACAGAGAGAGACAGCGAGAGAGGGAACACAAGCAGGGGGAGTGGGAGAGGGAGAAGCAGGCTTCCCGCCGAGCAGGGAGCCCGATGCGGGGCGAAACAAAAGTACTTTTAATTTATGCCATTCCTCTTGGTAATTTCCCTTTATTTTTGTGTACTTTATTTGTACCGAAATGTACTTGATAATGATTTTCCTCTTTACATGGTCCATTGTCTTGAATTTAGTTCAGTGCAGGCACAAAGGTCAGCAGCTATAAATAGGTTTTGTTTCTTTTTAAGAAAAAAATAAAGTATGTATTATGTTTTTAAAATGTATATGGAAATAAGAACAAAATGGTAACCACTTTCTTCAGAGATAAAATGTCTTTTCCCAATGAAAATTTTAATTTTTTTGTTAACTTTTAAGACAGATAATAGATTCATATGGTCCATAAATTTTAAAGTGTAAAATATTTTTTGGTAGAAATTTTCCCTCCCATACATGCCTATAAGAAATTTACTTTTCCTCCCCACAGACGATGTTATTTAATTTTTGTCTAGCCTTTCAGAGATATATTATGCATACATAAAAACTTCTTCCTATCCTTTTTATTCTCCCACAGAGTTTTATATGCAATACATAATGTTTTGTATTTGGGTTTTTTTAAGAGACAATAATGCTTTGATATCCTTCTAAGAAAGTTTCCTTATATACATTTTATGGATGTATATTAGTATTCCATTACATGGAGATGCCAATATATATTATCTAGGCTTCTTTTGATAATTAACTTGTCTTTAATATTTTGTTATTATAGAAAATACTGTAGTAAAGAAACTTCTACAAGTCATGTGAGTACTTAGATCTATAGGATAAATTCCCAGAAGCTAAATTGTTTTATCACAGGATATGTATATTTAACATTTTGGTGAATATTGGCAAATTCCCCTCCATATTAATTATAATAATTTACATTCCCTACAGAAACGTATGAGATTTCTTTTTTTCTCCTACAAGCTAACCAACAGAGCGTAATCAAAATTTTGCATCTTTGTCTACATGACTGGTGAAAAATGATATCTTGGTGTAGTTCTAATTAAAATTTCTCTTATTCAGACTGAGGTAAAGTATGGAAGATATTCTTCCATTAAAATAAAGAATGGATTCCATTTCTACAATTTTACAACTCCTTTAGTTTAGCATCTATATCTCAACTTAACTGTTCAGTTTAAACAATAGAATGAATTTTCCTTGATTTTTTTTTTTTTTTTTTTTTTGTGGGAACGGGAGCCTATGTGCTTCCCATGAGTGTCAGCTATAGTGATGTCTCACTGGGAATGGTTGAGAATAACTACCTTGTTTTCAGACTCAAGTAGCAAAAAAAAGATGTTAACATATTATCTGTTAATTCTTTTGCCTCCTGAGTGGACCATCACGAATTGGTCCATCCTTTTAACCAAACAGATTCTAATTAGGCTTCTGAGAATTATTTTTTTTAAGAGAAAGCATGCGCATGGGCACAAGCGGAACGGCAGAAAGGCAGAGGGAGTGGAGGAAAGGAGAGAGAAAATCTTAAGCAGCTCTATGCTTAGGGCGGAACCTGATGCAGGGCTTGATCTCACAACCCTGAGATCATTTCCTGAGACAAAATCAAGAGCCAGACACTTAACCCACTGAGGCACCCAGGCACCCCAAGATTCTGAGAATTTCCTAAGCAGGTGATTCTACATCTATGCCACAGTTGAGACCCACTTGTATCCAGTCAATCTTTGCCATTAGGAAATATTTAAGTCCTATTAAAATATATTGTAATTTTTGTACTTTCTATAGAACTGGGGGAAAAAATGGCAACATTATCATATATGAAGGCCATGATTACCTCTTGGACTTCTTTTCCCCAGACTATATCTTCAAGCTTTTTTTAATAAAATAATATTACTGAACTATGAGGATAGTTGCTCCAGTAGCTTACAGGTTTGCTTACTGCTTTGGAATGGAAACTATATTTGAATACTTCAATAGCTTACCTGTGATCTTTATGATAGCAGAAGCTGATCTTGTATCTCCCTCTTTCTCACAGAGTGATTTACAGTCCGGGTCACCAGAAGCCATATTCAAAATTTCTGACCCAGAATCTATCAACAGGAAGAAACTAACAGCATGAACACTATGCAAAAAAAATTATTTGCCTATGTTCTTTTCATTTGCACTCACCTCAGCAGGCCACAGAAACCAAGCTTATAGTTATAACACTAATCCTCTATTTTTATATATTTTCCAAGTTCACTCACCACTTGAAGTTACAGTACTCTCTGTGGACGAAGTGTGTCCAGGAGATGATAGTGTGGAACATTCCCTGTCAAGAGAGTAGAGGAAATATTTTGGAGTATCAGGTCCAAAGAGTTCCTTAAAAATTAACCAAATATACATTCAAATTCATATACACAAACAAACAAACCAACCTGGACTGTGGCAGGCTCTCAGAATACAAGCAGTCAACACCATTCTCCTAAAGAAAAAAAAAAAAGGAAAAACAAGTTCAATGATTTGACATTTTCCATTCCAGAGAGGTTGTTTTAAGCAAACATTTTCATACAATTTTAAATGAACCCATATTTACTTTGCTCTTTTAGAGAGGATATGGGACTGGGATTCTATAGGGCAGACTGACAAACATACTTTCTCCAAGTTGTACTTGCAAAAAAACCCCAATTTTAAATATACTTACAAGTCCAATATTTGAAGAATACCTAATAAATTCTTGGGCAAAACAAATTCTAAACTTAAAGGGCAGATAGAGTTTATTTCATGAACTTAAGTCAAGTTGTCTTTAAACAGAACATTCTATGTGGGCATAACACAACATTTCTATTTATGGAAATATTATTCAACCTAAAACTTTTGACCTGGTGATTTAAAAATGGTTTTCAATTTTCTAGCTAGACAAATAATACCTTTTAAACTTAATCCCATTCTCAAAGATCTGAGGGATTATATCTACGTCAGCACCTATTACTTGGTGCTCAAACAGAGCTTAACAAAACTGTGGTCCCAGCCTGCCAGGGCAAGTGTTTGAAAGTTTTATTTGAACTTCTTAATCTTGATCAGGAGTTCCTGATTTAGGGGGAACTTTAGGACATTAGGGTTGATTAGCTCACTTACTCTCAAATAATACAGCGGGAACATGGGTTACTCTTTAATAATATGTTTTTCTAACACATATATTTTCATTATTATTTGGTTTACGTAGGAATTAAATTTAATATTGAAAATTGAAACCAACTGAACATATCAAAAACCTGCACAAACAATGAAAAGATGAAGACATTTACGTGTTCTATAATCAAGGAGAGAACATATTAACAGCCACGGCCCAACAAAAGGTTTCAATGGAGGGACATTGTAGATCACAAACAGTATTTAGAATCTACCCCAGACAATATTGACTATTGTCACAGAAAGGTATGGGTTTAGTAACAGTTTGCAGAATACATAGTTATGCAATATAATGACAGCACTTAAAATGTACAGAAGCCCTTTTATATATCATCCCATTTAATTCTCCCAACAACCTTAGGAAGTGGGTTTTAACAAGAAAATATTTACTTATTTCAGGTAAAGAAAGCAAAGCCAGTGAATAAACTAATATCCCGGGAGTATTCTGAATTCTGAGTGTCCTCTCCACCATAAACAGAACGGTCTCTGAGATACCCTAACCCAGGCTGGTGGTGAGGCACAGACTTCCCAATTACTGTCTTACACACTGGTAGATTATTTAAACATAAATGTTTCAAATGTTCATCTCAAATGTTTAGAAGAACTCACAGACTTGCAAAGCAAGAATTTACACCTAATCTTCCTACATATCAATGTTAGGCAATCTTCTCTGTTTTGTTTTGTCTCTGCTTTAAATGCCTTTGGGTCAGACCATGTGTGCTTGAAGCCTGTCATGACATCAGCTTGATCTTATTGAACAACTTTCATCAAAGGCCCACTTTGTCCCAGGAGCAGTGACAGAAGCTGAAGACACACAAAACTACAGTCCTTGTCCCGGAGGAGTTTGTAGGCCAGTCAGGAAGACAAATAAAAAAACAAATGAAAAATTATAGGCAGCATTCCACAGAGGAAAGTAATATGCACAAAACAGAGTAGGGTAATATTTGAATTACATTTTGAAGAGAAATTGTAACTTATAACTTACAGGTAAATGATGATAGCCCTATCATTAAAAGATTTAATAGAATGTATTAGTAATTATTATATGTTTATTTAACTATATTCCAATATATATGTAAGAAATGAAGCTATAAAAAAGGAAAATATTAAATATCCTTCAGTTTCATCAAGTATCATACTTCATAAAAGTCAACAAGGATTCATTCCTTAATAATAATTTAAAAATCAGGGCACCTGGGTGGCTCAGTTGGTTAAGCGACTGCCTTCGGCTCAGATCATGATCCTGGAGACCCGGGATCGAGTCCCACGTCAGGCTCCCTGCTGAGCAGGGAGTCTGCTTCTCCCTCTCACCCTCCCCCCTCTCATGTGCTCTCTCTCTCTCATTCTCTCTCTCAAATAAATAAATAAAATCTTTAAAAAAATAATAATAATAATTTAAAAATCAGGCCCACTTAATACCCCATAACATATAAAATTTTGATTATATATGGCTTGAAATGACACTTATTACTGTACTATAATTAATACATATATAATAGTAATATTGCACTAACTAAAGAGCTAATTTTGTCTGAAAAAGACTTTTTTTTAAAAAAGTCTCATTTAAAGTCAAAATAATACAGCAGAAATACAGTTTACCTCCATATTACAAATTAGTCTCATTTGCTGTAATGTTCTGTATAATCCTTTCTGTTCAATACCTTATATATGAAACATTTTAGTGAGAAGCTTTTTGATAAATATAAAATATTTATGGATTAAATAAGTAATAATTCTGTAATTTTGGAGAAATGTCATATATTTAGTAGTCATACATTGCTATATTGTTCTGGAATAGTTGCGAGGTAAGCAATTGGATATTACTTCCAATTCATTAGTCTCTATAAACCCCACTGATCAGAAAACACCCCAATATACAACATATCTCAATCCCAGATTTTCACAAATTTGACCTAACAGCATTTTTCCCTTCTTACAAGTATAGCTAGACAAAAGAAGTTTTCTTTTTTCAAATTTAGAACTATAGTTAATGAAATTGTAAATATAACTCCTCAGGGTGTCTGTGCAGATGGAGTGGGGGTGGGAGATAACTCAGCAAAAATTTTCCACAATTGTGTTCTTTTTTTCCCCAGCATCAAAAGTCCCCACTATTCAAACCAGCATCCTAGACCCATAAGAAAGCCTAACCCCCACACAACAACTATAAAGACCTGGGCAGATCATGAAAAAGATAACCTGCTGGCTATATTTTAAAACCAAGCAAAGTTAAGAAATTGACTAAAAGCAAGAAAAAGAGAGTTCAGATGACAGACTTACTTACATGTAGAAGATTGGCTCAAGTCAATGAGTCTAACACACGTCGAGAGCACAGAGCAGGAAGAGTATTCTTCCTGTCCAAGCCACTCAAATATCAACCTGCATAACATTTACATGAAAATCTGTGGTCCAGCCCATTTGCTTTTGACAGCATCTGCTGTAGGGTGGGGTCGCCAAGGTACTCATGGAACAAAATGAGACATATTCTCGCATGGGCTGGGTCAGCAAACACAGGCCCCACATGCGTGTGTGCATGCACGCACGCACATACACACGTGCACACCAGTATTATTTCAATATTTAGGTAGAAAAAGTTAAAGAATAATAAGATATAGTTTTTAAGATATTAGTAAGGGTAATTATTGGCTTAGATAATTTCCCAGGGTCACGTTATTTTTGCTCTTTTAGATGAAATGCTTCTTCATCTGTAGATTTTATGAGCAGAAACCCTTCCACTATGCTACAATCACGTTACCAATGTAATTTTTGCTAATAGGTCTATTGTAGATGATTGGTGCTACTCAAATAAATTAATGGGATTTTCTGAGGAAAAAAAACTGAAAAAAGCCCATATGGTCTTATTTCATTCTAACTTAAAAAAAAAAAAATGCCCTTGACTCAGTGCCGGTTTCCATGTTCTAAAAAGAGAAAGAATGTAAAATCGAATGCCTAAAGATCACAACTATTGTAACCTAAACAAAAGTAAATTTCCTCACAAGTTTTTTTTTTTTTTAATTTGTAACTAAAAGGACACCACACCCTCAGATCTACAGGACACACCCACCACTCTGAGGTTCATCTGTAGTGCAGTTATCAGTCAACTTCTACATGTCCCAATTTTGCAACTGGCAATGTTATTTATTCTCCAAGGTTATTAATGCTGCACCACACACAGCCTGAGAGAACAGGACAGACAATGGCCAGAAAATCTTCTGAGATATTTCAAAATTGATTCTGTCCTTTGTCTCATAAACCACTCCTCTTAGTGATAGTGTATCTTAGACAAAAACATGTAATAACATGAAAGACAGCTCAAAGGGATGGCAATACACTTAATTTTTTTTTTCAACAGCCAAAGTAAAAACAGAGAAATTCATTTTCGTATCTTCTGACTGTAACAAGGTATCTTTCTTCTTCTTTTTCTTTTTTTTTTTAAGTAGGCACCATGCCCATGTGGAGCCCAACATGGGGCTTGAACTCACCACCCTGAGATCAAGACCTGAGCTAAGGTCAAGAGTTGGACACCCAACCAACTGAGCCACCAAGGCACCCCCACCCTTTCTTTTTTAATCGATGTGTAGTTGACATGCAATGTTATATTGGTTTCAGGTATAAAAGATAGTGATTTGACAAGTCTACACACTACATAATGCTCATAACAAGGTATCTTCTGAGCTTCACACTGCTGATCATTCTGATTCTGGGGGACAGTCACAGCTGCTATTTTTGGAGTGTTTACTAGGAATCAGGAACTTTGCATACACACTATAAAGTGTCTTGGTGGGGTCCGATCTGAGACTGAAATAGGTAGAGAGAAGAATCAGTTTCATGGACATAGAATTTTCACGAAGCTCCTTAATTCTTGGAGTATTTGGGGACACACCCAGGCACGTAAGCACATGTCCAGTTTGGCACTTGGGCTGCTGTTCAGACTCCATGGTGGGAGCAATGACTAAGGAGAAGAAGACAGATTGTCAGGAGAGACAGCTGGGCCCTGGAGAGAAACTGCCAAGAGTGATGAAGAGTTAAGGAAGTTGGGCTAAACAGACCGCCAGGCCGAGCTCCTGAAGGGAGCCTCAGTAGTGGAGGCAGCGGGAGGCTGCTACTTAGGACTACTGTGCCTCCCAGCCTTCTGGATGATTTATGTGCCTTGAAACTAACTGAGAGGGTAATTTTAACAATCCCATCACAAGCAGTCCACCCAACACCACAGTAGGACCTCACTCTAAAGTCCTGAGACAAGAATGGAGAGTCCTCTCTCTACCAGCCAGGGAGAGAAGATCACTAGGTGATCAGACACAGAGCTCCAAGGAGGTCAGCATGGAGGGCCTGTGGGCAGTAGGGATCATGAACAAAGAGGACTGCAAAGATATGAGTGGTGAAACCAGCTTCTTTTCCCCACAATCTCTGGGGAGGTTAGGTGTCCTTTCCTGGGACCCACTAGTTGGTGGGGCCTGATGGACATTAGGAAATAGCAGTATATGCCCCTAGAGATGCTTGGAAATGTTGAGAAGGGACTGCATGGAGATGAAAGTTCTTCTTATTCAGCAGCAAGTGGTGAAACAGAATTAAGATTTGTCTTTTCTCTAAATATGACCAACTTGGTTTGTTTTCATGGATTGATTAGGCTAGAACTTAGCTATTGCAGATATGCAGATATGTATATGCATACATGTATGTATTGTGTATTTGAAACCTCAAAAGAACCCTGAAAAGTTGTATCTGTTTCAAGGGGGGACACAGGCAAAGTCAGAGAAGTTAGGCTTGTCCAAGTTTACACCGCTAGCAAGTAACAGAGCCAGTCTTAAATCCAGGGCTGCTTGATTCCAAAGTCTATGCTATGTGGCTAAAAATTCTAAGTCATGGGATGCCTGGGTGGCTCAGTCGTTAAGCGTCTGCCTTCGGCTCAGGTCATGATCCCAGGGTACTGGGTTCGAGCCCTGCATCGGGCTCCCTGCTCAGCGGGAAGCCTGCTTCTCCCTCTCCCACTCCCTCTGCTTGTGTTCCCTCTCTCGTTGTGTCTCTCTCTGTCAAATAAATAAATAAAATCTTTAAAAAATAAATAAATAAAAATTCTAAGTCATTACTGGAAAGATTTTTAAATAAATACAAAAGTAACAGAATAGAGTAAGTAACCTTTGTGTACCCATTCTGCAGATTCAGCTATTACCAACCTGTGGCCAATCTATTCTGTCACCCACTAAAAACACCCCTCCATTGTTTTGATGTAAATCCCAGATATCATAAACATTTCTTCCATAAATATCTCAGTCTGAATCTCTAAAAGACAAGGGTTGGAAATAATTTATATTCTTCTTTTCTCTCTACACTACAATATTCCAAATAAATGAATTTTCCAGGTCAATAAAAGAACTGTTTTCCCCAAGAATGTCCTGAACTGGGCCCCAAATTATTTTATTATGAGATGTTCTTCTTGAGACAATAATCTTATTAGAGTCCTTTGCTCACTCAAAAAGATCCTAAGAATACAGATGTTCACTTTTACCTCACCCTGTGCTTTCTAAAAAAAAAATGCTAGAATGCAGCTTCTTCTATGAATATGGGAGATGATTTCTACCTCTAGTCTAGAAGGACAGGAGATGCTTGACTGTAAACATTTCTGGCTACCACAAGAAAGGTTTTATGGAAGAGCTGGTTTTGAAATAGGCCTCAAACAAATAGAACTTGAGAAATGGGGAAGTGCATGGTGTTCTGGGCAGAGAGAACAGTATAAGCAGGCTTTGGGGATATATTCCAATGATAAATGCTACTCGGTTTCACTGACATGCAGGGACAACCATACGGCAATGGGAAAGGCTGGAAAAGTAGATTTGTGACCAGATTAGAGAGGGCCTTGAAGACCAAATCAAGTTGCTTGTTATGAAGGCTCTCAAGGATGACAAAAACCCTACAGTTTGAAGCCAAAGACTTAAGAAAACACTATAATTTATGGGTCACTGGGGTAAACACAGATTATGTTTTTTGTAATTTTTATCTCATATTTTATTCCAACTTCCTGCACTTGTTAATGAGAATGCTTAGAAAATGGCTTTCTAAGAAGAATTTTCTTTCCTTTTTTTTTTTAAAGATTTTATTTATTTATTTGACAGAGAGAGACAGTGAGAGAGGGAACTCAAGCAGGGGGACTGGGAGAGGGAGAAGCTGGCCTCCCGCTGAGCAGGGAGCCCGATGCAGGGCTTGATCCCAGGACCCTGGGAACATGACCTGAGCCGAAGGCAGACACTTAATGACTGAGCCACCCAGGCGCCCCTAAGGAGAATTTTCTATTTGTTTAGAGATGGGTGTGGGGAGTCTGAGGGGTAGGAAGTGAGGTTCTACTCAAGGAATAGGCATGAGAGAGTGACTCATTCAGTGAACAGGCTGAAGAGATTCTTCAGTGGAGCAGAAACCTGGAAAGGGAATGGTGAGAAGTGGTAATATCAGCCACCAAGTGTAGCCGACAGACTTGTTCCTGGGGACTCTAGAAGAAATGGTGCAGAAGACAGCATGATAACCTTCAGGGAGCGTGTCCCATTTCCCCAGGGATGTTTGATAGGAGTTTCTATTATGGCCTGTTAACTCCTGTTTCTCAATGGTGTCAAGACCATAGACAAAATCTATCACATATCCTAATGATAGTGCATTAGGAGATCCTTTTAGATAGTACATTCTTAGCCAAAAAACTACTTTCAAGGTAATTATGAGTAATTATTATGATTGAAAGGTCTACAATCGGTGTTCTGAGAGGGGCTGTGAGAAAGGCTTATCCTTTGAAGTTAGACAAACCTGAATTTGAATCCCATGTTTGTTAGTTACCAGTTGAGTGATCTTGGATAAGTTATTTAACCTCTCTGAACTTCAGTTGTCTCATCTGCAAGAGCAGACAATACCTACCACTCAAAGTTGTAGAGAAGATTAATAACGTGGTTTGTGGTAATGCTTTCCTACAAAGTACCTGGTACACAACTGATATTTGTTTCTTCCCCCTTGTTGGTGAAATCAGTGTCAGATAAAAGGGAAATTACTAATAACCAAACATCCTGTAAGCTTCCAAGTCCAACTTCCTTTATTGAACTTTACAAGAACTGCTAAGTAATAGCAAAATAGATTCATTTCCTTTTTCTTTCCTTTTCTTAGCTACTCAATAGGATGGGTATTAAGGAACAGAAAAATGTCAGATACACACACTTAAGAGGAATAATAAGAGTAATTCATATAACTCAGTGGTAAAAAGAACCACATTTTTTAAAATGGGTAAAGAGCTGGGTAGATTAAGCTCCAGGGAAGATGTACAAGTGACCAACAAGTACCCAAAAAGATGTTCAACATCATTTGTCATTAGGGAAATACATACCCAAACCATCAAAATTACTTCACACCTGCTAAGATGGCTATAATAATAATAATAATAATAATAATAATAATAAACCCCAGACAAATGTTGACAAGGATGTAGAGAAATTGGAATCCTCATACGTTACTTGTGGGAATGTAAGATGGGGTAATCACTTTGAAAATCTGTTTTGCAGGTCCTCAAAATGTTAGAGTTACCATATGATGTAGCAATTCCATTCCTAGGTGTATACCCCAAAGAATACTATGTGTATACAAAAACTTATACACTAACATTCATAGTAACAACATTCACATAGCCAAAAAATGGAAACAACCCCAGTGCCCAACAACTGATGAGTGGATACACAGAATGTAATATATTCATACACTGGAATACTATTCAGTCATAAAAAGGAATGAAGTATGGGGATAACACGCTACAACATGGGTGAACCATGAAAATACTATACTAAGTGAAAGAAGCCAGTCACAAGAGGTTACATATTGTATTATTCCACTTATATGAGATATCCAGGCTAGGCAAATGTGTAAGAGACAGAAGATTAGTGATTGCCTAGGACTGAGGGTTTGGGGGTGGGGGGAGTAGGGACAGAGTGTTGATGGGCATGAGGTTTCTTTTTAGGATGATCAAAATGTTTTAAAATCAATTTTGGTGATGGTTGTACAATTCTGTGAATTTATTTAAAAGCATTTAATTGAATCAACTGTTTAATATATGAACTATATCTCAATTAAGCAATGAAAGAAAAAGGAAGAATGATGGATTATTATATCCTGAAACAAACTGTCTGCTCTATTTGATTGAGAAAATTATGGAGCTCAGGCTCTGGTTGTAGACTCAGGGAGGCACTTCATACATACTCCATAACCTGGGGAGTTTGTCTAAATGACATGTTATTCAGTGTTACTCTTTTTTTTTTTTTTTTTAGGTAGAGAAGTCTCATTAGCACCTAACTGTAGCAAAGAACACTCTCTGGGCATTGCCCTACTTTGTAACTTCAAAGGTTATCTAGGCTTGGCTTCAATTCTCAGAGAGACAATGAGACCTGAGACTTCTTAGAGTCAATAGTGAAGTTTAAGTCCCAAACCAGTCTGCCTCTTTAACAAAATGTTCATTATACTTCACCAAAATCTCCTTTTGGCTATCTACCCTTGAGCTTATACTACAGAAGGGGTAGAAAGCCCCCAAATGACTGGATTTTAATTTCCTGCCATCAAAGGTTGACATTTCTCACGCATCTGTGTTTTGTGGTGTAAGATTCATACTTGCTATAAGAGTGCTCATAATACTTCAAAATATGTATATACCCATGGAAGAGGACCAGGATACAGTAGTACTAAAATAAAGTTGAAATATAGTCAAATGCTCACTTCCATCCTTAGGTCATCATTCATCCTGACGCAACCTGAAAGATCTGTTCCTGGGTGGGGGCCAACTTTAGGGCCTGGGCACCTGACAATAGAAAGCAAAGTTCCTTACTACAGAGAGAAAGACCGAGAATTTCAGCAGATACCAAATGTTTCCCTTCCCTATCCCAGCTTAACCAAATTTCTAATTAAGTTCATGGTTTTAGTAAGACATAAGGAAAGAGAGCTCCAACCTCCACCAGAGAGAGGTCGCAAACCACAGAGAATCTAGCCAAAAATGAAAATAAAGAATTTGCCATTCAAAATCTTGCTTCCTCACCCTTGATACGGAAAGGGAATTTCACTGGGGTGGATAGTGCTCACAAACTCCACTGACATTTTGAAACTTTTCCTAAGGAAGGTCAGTCTGTGTACTCAGAAAGGTGAGCACAGATGAACTTCAGGAGAGGGTGGGTGTGGGGACAGGGATTTGCAGAGGCTCATTAACCTTGAGGAAGAAGGAATAAAATATGATCAAAACCTCTCTGAATAAGTTAACTTAGCAGTATATAGTATATTCCTAAAAGTTGGGAAACATTCAGGTAGCCTAATTTGTCTTTTACATTTTAGAATGGACATTAGGGAATTCAAAGAACAAGAAAAATCACTTCAAGAAAACTATAGAGGAGGGGTGCCTGGGTGGCTCAGTCGTTAAGCATCTGCCTTCTGCTCAGGTCATGATCCCAGGGTCCTGGGATCGAGCCCCACATTGGGCTCTCTGCTTGGCGGGGAGCCTGCTTCTCCCTCTCCCACTCCTCCTGCTTGTGTTCCCTCTCTGTCTTTCTCTGTGAAATAAATAAATAAAATAAAAAAAAAAAAAGAAAAGAAAACTATAGAGGTATCTTTGTTTTAAAATTGCCAATTTTCAGAAAGTCAGAAGTTCCATCATAAAGACCTTATGGTCTCAGGATACAAAAGTCTAACTGATTAGAAGTTCAGGCACTAAGAATAGGCCACCCATGAAGAACAGGGTAAGTATATTTTGCTGTTTTAACTTACTTGCGTCTTCTAGTCACATCCAAAGCACCATCCTCTACTTCTCCATAGTTGGGCCTTTCACGTGAAACCTGGTTTCGTTTGGCTACACCTGAGGAAAGTGTCAATTCCAGGCTTGGAATTGCTGTGAGATTCTCTAGATGCAAGGCATCTGCAGAACAGAAAAGAATAGAACCAGAAATTTATTTCTGGTTTAAACTATATAATAAATATATATTTATTTATATTTATTCATATATATAATAAATATATATTATATAATAAATATATAATATATAAAAATTCTTATATATATTTCTCATATATAATATATATTATATAATTATATATTATTTATTATATATAAAAATATATATTATACATATATAAATTTTTTCCCTTTTGAGAGGTTGGACCATTTCTGAAAAAGCAGAAGTCAGTTCAATTCTATTAACCCTATGAAAGCGAAAATGCCATTTTTTTTTTTTTAAGCAGAGTGGGGAGGGGGCAGAGAATCCTTGCCTAAAAACAACTAGAGGGGTCAACAATCTGCAGGCAGAGGATAAAATACATCCAGCTGCTTCTTTTTGTAAATAAAGTTTTACAGTAACAAAGACATACCCATTCATTCAATACTTGGCCACTTGCGTGATACCGAGTAATTGCTGCAGAAACCATACAGCCTGCAGAAGCTGAAGGATTTACTGTCTGGCCCTTGACAGAAACAGCTTTACCAAACCCTGAAGGGAAGAGGGTTAGACACTGTGATGGGGACCCGTTAAAGAGACAAAGGAAATAGGGTAACGGATTGTGTGTTTTGGAGGAAGCCATCTTGCTTTGTGTTTTTCTGAGTATAGGAAGCAGCAGAGTTTAACAGAAGAAAACACAGGCATTGGAGTCAATCAGAAATTTTTGGTTCAGGTCCTGGCTCTGCCACACACTAGTTGTGTGCTCTTAGTCGCATAACTAAACCACGCGGAGCCTCGGCTTACTTACATATGAAGTGACACACGACCTTAGGCAAATTACTAACTCCATATTTCTCCATTTCCTTCTCTTCCTTGTCTTGAAAATGGAAATTTCATTAGCCTCTACCTGGCAGGGATGTGGTGAGGATTAAATGAGGTAGGAGTGATGCGAAGAGCAGAGAGCCGCGCCTGGCATATAGCAGGCGTCTGCTGCCACGGTCGGTTGTGGTTGTGTTACTACTACTGGGTGAGTGTGAGTAACATCGTCTCTATAAAGCCCTAAGCTGTTGTTTGATACAAAACGGCCATTCAGTGAGTAGTGGTAGTAGTTTTCCCTTCTCTAGTTGAAATGATCCACAGATCAGTTTACTTGCTATTTATTTCTTCTTAACTTTATTTTGATAACCATCCCATGTCTTTTGTCGTTTCAGAACCAGCCATTAACTTTTGCTTTCAACCACATCTCGGTTGTGATGAGACATGTCACTACCATGAGCATTTCTTCCTAAGAGAAAGCTCATTCTCCTTAGCCTGGCACTGAGTAATAGCCCACCATTTGACCCACAACCTGCTCCAAACTTATATTCTACTGTATCACAACCAAACTCCTCTTGTTTCCAAAATGACTTGTCCAGCTTTTTTTTTTTTTTTTTTTTTTTTTGGTCCTCCCCAGTTAAAATACTTTTTCCATGCTTTTTGCTATTCCAAATGCAACCCACTTTCAAGGCCTGGTTCAACTCTCATTTCTTCTATGGAGCTTGCTCGGACTTCTCTGAGCCCATTCTAACCTCCCTGATAATCTGTGAGCTATTTTAGGATTTATTCTCTATTATACATAATATGGTGCTTTGCACGAAGTAGGTGTTCAAACATCAGTTGACTGACAGAATTCAGGGAGAAATATCCAAATATTCAACAACTTTTCCTGTATAAATATAATTGTGATTAATTATTTTCCCTTTCAAAAAGAACCTTACCCTCAGCCATGCCTGATAGGGTGTAAGAGGCGGGCTATCCATGCTTACCCAGCAGAGGTGTATACCAGCATGTATGTTTGAAGGTCAGGAGCGTCTGATATATTCTTGCTTCTTGCCCACTATAACGTTTATGGCAACACTGCTTCTGAACAGAAAATTAAATAGTATTAGCTATCTAAAGGGGTGTAACATAACATATTTCATCATCTATTCTCTTCATTTCCAAAGGTAGAAAGAATATCACTAGTATCAAGAAGAGGTCAAGAAGAAAATAAATGATTCCAAGTAATAAAGTAATAAAGCTTTCAACCTTTTGATCAAAAGCTATACCCTATGGGTAAAGTGTAATTCTCATTAAAAATCACAGTTCAATAATTTAACAGAATTATATCAATTCCCAATAATCGACACTGTCATATAAACAAAAGCCTTGAGGAAAAAGGTATGGATGAGAGGCAAGCTTAGTTATACAATACTTCTTCATGATACCACAGTCAAATAATTTAACATATTGCCATATCGTAGGGTCTACCAGCATTGTATGCATGTGTGTGACAAAGAAAAAGACTAGGTAGGGACGCCTGGGTGGCTCAGTCGGTTATGCGTCCAACTCTTGATTTCAGCTCTGGTCATGATCTCAGGGTCATGAAATCGAGCCCTGTGTTGGGCATAGAGTCTGCTTAGGATTCTCTCTCTCTCTCTGACCAACCCCCCTCCCCCCATCCCCTGCTTGCACGCTCTCTCTCTCAAAAGAAAAAAAAAGTTTAAAAAAAGAGAGTAGGTATCCATTGTTTCATCTAGTAATCTCTCAAAAGTGGTCTGGCTTAAAGTACTAAGACTACTGATACATCCTGGACTTCACTTTCTCTTTTGACATAGTAGTGATTCACAACTGGCACTTAAATTGTTTCAAAAGCTTAAACTTACCAGTTGATCTTGAAATGGTTGTTGAATTCCATCTGTGCTGGACAAGGGATCACAGTGAGGAAATTCCTCATCTAAACAGCTCTGTCATGAGAAAATGGTGGAGTATGTTCAAAGGCAGAATGACGACAGAGTCAAAGATACAAAACATATTCCATTTAAGAGAAGATATGATGCTACCTGAGGAGGGTAGTATTGGCCAATTCTGTCAAGTATTCTACTTAAGGGAACAGGTTTGTAATTGTAAAGCTTTCATTGCATTTTCCCCCTTACTTGTTCTAGGAATGAAATTCAAAGATCAGGGACAGGAAATACAATGGCTTTGTCATTGAAATCTTTAGGCAGGGGCCAAAGAAGGTTGCTGGAGACATGTCAGTGTAGTGAAAATGTTGCCTGTGAAAATTTCATAGCAATCAAATTGTGGCATTAGTCCAATCACAGTTATATTATATCACAGTTATATTATAATAGAAAATTGTATTTGTGTTCCTGATAAGATTAAAGCATATTTAGATGTGGAGGTTTTTCCACTTCAATTTATTGTAGGGGGCTTTTTAGGCACTCTGCCTGGCTTGATCTCCCACATGGAAATTTTTTTTTCTACTTAAACAGATGTGCCTGCATTATGCTCTGGAAACAGATACATGCAGACATCACCCTTCTTTCTTCCCTTCTCCAGTCCCTTCCCCCCGTGCCAACCTTACTGTTCCTTATGTTCCTCATTTATGAACAAAAAGGAGAAATTCACCAAGTATCATAAGGGAAAGAAATACATTGAACTCTACCATGGATATATTGAGATATCCAGACAGGAAGGAGTTAAAAGTTTAATTCAAATAGGAGGGGCACCTGGGTGGCTCAGTTGGTTAAGTGTCTGCCTTCAGCTTAAGGATCAAGCCCTGAGTCAGGCTCCCTGCTGCACGGGGAGCCTGCTTCTCCCTCTCACTCTGCTGCTCCCCCTGCTTGTGCGCACTCTCTCTCTCTCCGTCTCTCAAATAAATAAAATCTTAAAAAAAAAAAAGGAGAAAAAAGAGACAGGAACCATCCCAGCCCATCCAACAGTACACATTCAAGAGTATCAGAAAAGAAGTGCCTAAGACTAAAACACTGGCCCTTTGCTAATAGATGCAGTAAATTCTAAAAATGCTTCCTCTTTAAAAGATGTTATTAGGAGCCATTCACTAATGTGAGTTTCCCCTTCTTATTTGGCTAAATGGTTTTGGTGCAGAAGAGAACAAAGTCCACTAGAGCATTTTCTTCTAAGTTGGTTAATTTTGTGATCAAAGTCATTATCTATTATAAATTAGCTTCAAATCCATATACAGATTGGACCTCTTCCCCACAGTAAACACATATCACAGGGTTTTTTGTTTTTGTTTTTGTTTTACCTGAAACAGCAAGCCATGGAGGCGTCCTTTAATTAACTTCTTTCTCAGTGACTCAGTTGTTGCTATAAAGAGAATTCATAACCAGCTTAATAGGACAATTTGTAACCCCCTTTTCCCTCAGTTCCTTTCATAAACTTTTAACAGCTTTAAATTTGGGGTCTGAGGAAAGGAGAGAGAAAGCAGTGACTTCTGAGAATGGCGTTCTCAACTCATGTCTTGTGGGAATGGAAGAGCAGAACAAAGGCTAGAGCAGCTAACCCATGATCACCCCTGGGCATTCAAAATTCACCTTGACAGATGCAAGTGATGTCCTCTAGAAGTGAGTCACAGAATGATTCCACCTTAACTTAGGAATACACCTCAGAGGTCATTCAGTCCAACTGCCTAGGATGTGGACATCTCCTCTCCCAGAAACCTCTGCATGAGCTGTGAGTGGGTGATGGCAGCCCCTAGAATTGGAGCCCCGTGACCCCAGAATCCTATGGGTAGGTCTGAGATGATGAGAACACTTTGTCCAGAGGATTTCAATGATAACTGGTTAGTCATGCAGCTGGGATCAGACTCACAGGATAATGTTCAATTCAGTATACTTTTTCATGAAATTAAAAATGTTTGTCTTTCTACTTCACTGAAATCTGCCTCCCAGTAACTTCCAACTTCTCATCTCTGGAGTAACAGAAATGAGGAAAAAAAAATACCTATTAACTCTTTGAGTTACACAGGTACACATTACTTATCTGACAATCCATACTCTTTAAAATATAGACAAGAACCAGAAAACAGGCCCAAATCTTTTGAACCAAAATAGATGTTGATAGTCATGACCTTTATTCCTGTGAATTCCTCACACTTCCACTCATCCAATAGGCTCTGAATTTATACATAATTCTCACAAGCTCTGACTGCTTTCTCAGCCCACAGATGATTAAAACAAAAATTACGTGAGGGTAGGAAGCTCTGCTAGATGAAGACATATTGACATATTAATAGCTACCTTTTTTTTTAAATCACTGACAGCAAGGAAAATTCACAGCAAATACTCTGTTGTCCAAAACACATACGAATCTGGAGCAACAGTTTTATATCTCAATAGCCTGAAGAAATTCTGAACCATTAAAATACTACTAATATATGTGAAAAGTACATAATCGAACAAAAAAATTTTTTCTAAGAAAAAACTCTTGAAAAGCTTCAATTATATCAAAAATTACCCATGTAAAATTCTATTTTGTAAGAATTTTTTTTTTTGTAAAAATACCTTATTTCACAACTAAGCTTGACATAGTTGTTACTAGGCCCACTAGGAGGAAAATACTTTTTAAAATTTCTAACATATTTAAGTAATTAAATTATTTAATCTTTAATACTTAAAACTCTAGTAAAGATTCAATTTTAGAAAATTCTCTCTTTTGGGCGCCTGGGTGGCTCAGTTGGTTAAGCGACTGCCTTCGGCTCAGGTCATGATCCTGGAGTCCCTGGATCGAGTCCTGCATCAGGCTCCCTGCTCGGCAGGGAGCCTGCTTCTCCCTCTGACCCTCCCCCCTCTCATGTGCTCTCTCTTTCTCATTCTCTCTGTCTCAAATAAATAAATAAAATCTTTAAAAAAAAAAAGAAAGAAAAGAAAATTCTCTCTTTTAATGGTATTAAATAAATCCTTCTCCCAACCTACATCTAAGCAACAGCAACCAAACCTTTCAGAAGTGGCCAACATTATGTTTGTGAAGGTCGTGTATCTCCAAAACACTGTCTTTGGATTTCCAAATAAGCTTGTGTTTCAGAAGAAATAATGAGTTAGTATAAGACTATTTAAATTGCCCATCTGCTTTCCCACCAGGCAATCTTGAGTTTTAGGAACAGTCCATCTCAAAACATTTAAATCGTAAACCTTATTTCAACAGATGTTTTGTGCAATGTGTAGCAACTATTTCCATATGTTCCATGAGGCAAAACACATTGCCTTATGACCCTAATTTGCATTCACCTTTGTATTCTTTTTATGTGTTTGGAGTTGGACCTGCCATGTCTCTAGGACATTTAGATTTTACATGGAAGCAAATGAAACAACGGTCACTGTATCCCCTGCTGCTGCCATCTGTGATATAGGATGGGATCGGGTGTCTTGCATACATTGCCTTTGAAGGAAGCTGGGATAAAACAACTTTCCAAATGACTATGCAATGAGACTCTCAGGCAAAGGCCCTGCAATTAATTGGCTGTTGATAATTAAAACTATAGTATTAGAGTGATAATAATGCTAGTTATCAATCATGGTTGACATTTATGGAGCATGGATTTTTATAACACAATATATGTGTTATCTCATGTTCTATAAAACTGTGTATTAAGAAAAATCAAGTTTCATTGAAAACCACAGACCAGGAGAAAATAATTTGCAACACATATATCTATCAAAGGACTTGTATCCAAAATATGTAAAGAAATCCTACAACGCAATAACAAAAGGACAAATGTCCTAATTTGAAAGTGGGCAAAAGATATTTCACAAAGAAGATATATAATAGCCGATCAGTACAACAAATGAAAATCACAACAAGATACCCAAAAGAGTGACAAAAGTGGAAAAGATTGACACCACCTCGCATTGATGCTGTAAAGAAACTGGAACTCCCACACACTGCTGGTGGGAGCGTGAAATGTTACTGACCCTACGGAAAACTGGCAGTTTTTTACATGGTTACAGCTACACTATGACCTAACAACTCTGCTCTTAGATCTTTATCCTAGGTTAAGGAAAAACATATGTCTACACACAAACCCATACACAGATGTTCATAGCAGCTTGCTCCATAACAACCCCAAACATCTAAATAATTTAGATGTCCAATAATAGAAAAGATAACCAAATTGTGGAGCCATTCATACAAAGAAATACGACTCCATCATGAAAAAGGCATACCATGAATAAACACAACATATTAAGATAAATATTATGTTGAGGGAAAGAAGACAAAAACACAAAAGTACATATTTTATATCTCAATTCTAGAAGCTAAACTAACCCATCAGTGATAAAAATCAGATCAGAGGTTGATCCTTATAGTGGTGGAGGTGGGGGAGGGGCAGTGACTGGAAAGTAGCACAAGGGAAATTTCTGCGGTTACAGTTCTGTGTTTCGATGTGCATTTGGCAAACTGGTTAAATAAGACACTTAAGGAGATGCCTGGGTGGCTCAGTCGGTTAAACGACTGCCTTCAGCCCAGGTCATGATCCCGGGGTCCTGGGAAAAAGCTCTGTGTCAACCTCCCTACTCAGTGTGGAGCCTGCTTCTCCCTCTCTTGCTCCCCCTGCTTTTGCTGTCAAATAAATAAATAAAATCTTAAAAAAAAATACACTTAAGATCTGAACATTTCATGATATTAATTATGCACTAATAAAAAAAAGAACGTAAAAATTACAAGAACAAAAATAACAGTTTATGAGATAAACATCGTTAGGAAGAGACCACTAAAAATGTATACGCAACATTGTAACCAGAGCACTAACAAACACAATTATATAGTGCCTCGGAAGATAACTTATCACCAAGACGTGCCTCTTAAAATGACCAAAGGCTGCCCCACAGGATAATAGAAATGCACAGGATAATAAGAATAGGTAACAAAAGCGTGGAGATGCTGGTGACATTTAAATGGCGCAGTGCTGGTGGGATGCTAAGAAAATGCAGATGGGAGTAGAACTCAGGCGGTGGGACTGCTGCAGTGAACGCAGGAGGAAGTACAGCCGGCCTTGAGCCAGAGCCCTGCAAGGCTGGGCGGCACTTCTCTGGGGGAGGAGGCCCAAGTGCAGACACTTGCAAAATAAAGCTAAAAGGGCTCCTGCTGTTTGTCAGCAGCCAAGCCGAACACTTTCTCCTTCCCCGCTGAAGGTTATGGTTCAATCCCTACCCATCCAGATCCCGTTCCTAGGAAAATCATGAATGAAACGACACAACTTCCGTCTGACATTCGTGTCATTACCCATTGGCTAATGGTGAACGAGGTAATGCACGCGGCAGGAACGTGATCTAGCAGAACAGACTCTCCCAAGTATGACCAAGCACTAGCTATTGTTTTGCATTTGTTATTTATAAATTACCTACTGCATTTTCTGGAAGGGGATACTGAGTACCCAGAGAGGTAAAGAGATTTGCCTAACTTTATCCAGTTTCGCTTTTGACTTAGAACATAGGTTTGTTTAAGGCCAAATACCATGCTCTTAGTCATTACGCTATATGGCCTCCTAGATTATTTCATCCATTTCTGCATCCTACATTTGGGAAAACTTAGGCGCCCATCCCATCAGAGCTGCTGAGCAAGCTCTGATTTTGGGTTTTTCCCTTGGTCCTCAACCTAACACCTATCTTTAAGTGTCTCAATCACCTCCAGCCCCCGTGCGTGTCTCATTTCCCTCTTAGGTACTGACTGCTCGAGACATGTGGCTCTCATCTTGCATCCTCCTCAAAGCCATAAGGCTCTTATCTGTCCCCTACCCCATGCCCTCCATGCTAAGGACAGCAAATTAGAAGACAGTTTCCAGTGGGTTCATCTAGGTGAAAGCCTTCTCTAAAGTTTATACAGCTACTATGTTCAAATAAGGAATTCTGATATACAGGAGCCGCTCAGGCTCTCTTGCCAAGGAAATATTTATAGTTTCTAAAGGTAATCAGTTCCCTCTTATTGATTAAATCAGGGACTCAATGAAGATTTCATGTTAGAAGGGGGCAAGAAGAGGATGAACAGGAAAGAGGTGATAGAGTCTCTATTAGATCAAGTGGTCTATGTTTCATTAGATTCACTCTAATATGTTGGGTAAACACCCGAGATCTAAGAAGGTTTTTTGTTTCCTTTTCAAAACAAACATCCATTTATACCTAGTATTGCCTTTGTTAACAAGATACTTGGATACATAAGTAAGAAGCAGAAGAAAGAAAATATGTAAGTAACCATTCAAGAAACTTAGTTCTAATGGCACAGGGTCACAGAAGCTGGTATGTATACTTAGTCCAGTCCTGGTGGCCACTGAGAACTTGAACAATATTACCTCTTCAATATGAAGTTCAGGATAATCCAATGTCATAAACAACTTCCTAGTTCCAGTTTATGAACCCCATCATTGACCTGAACAATTGGACACAATCACCGAATCCCCACCCAATTTGCAAAAGAACCATTCTCAGACACGACAAAAAGCCATTGCCTTCAACACTTAATAGATGTATTAAGCTCACCAGAAAGTTTCAGAAGAACTAAATGGATTTGAATATTTTTGTTTTCTGACTCAGAATTCAAACGTCTGACTCAGAATTCAAGCCGCATGTGGTGACAGTCATAATGGTAGAATGTGCCAGGATGTGTTTATGTGATAACTGTCCTACCTCACTGACATTTATTCACAGTGTATCTGGAAAATCTGCTCCACAGAACATTTCAAAAGTATGTGCCACCTAAATTTCCCTCTTGTTGCAAAGGTTGATTTTTTAAGGGCATTGTTAGAAAAATCCTCAGAAGCAAATGGTCTTCAGAGCAAAATCTTGGTATGTATGCCTTCTATGGGCAGCAAAAGATACAAACAAGTAAAAGAACTCAAAAAGCTAGGCAGGTTGTGAGCAACTCAAGACAGAAAGGAGGCATCCACTCTACTTTATGCAGCCAAGAAAAAAAAATACATGCTTGCGACCCAGGGTGGCTTTCATCTTCTATTTTTAAGACTATTTGGACCAATGAAGTGAGAAGACAATAGCAAGTTCATTATATCAAGAATGTATATTTTGGGATAAGTTACAAAAGTTGACTCTTCCAAGAAGGTACTAAAAGGAAATCAAAGGGGCAGGGGGGAGAGTTGTGGGAGGAGATAAATTCTTAGTTTTATGAAACCATGAGGTATAATGCTGACTTAATCGAAGATAAATATAACTGAACCAAAAGATTAGTCCTCTAAGTACAGTGTCTAAAACAAACATACCATAAACCAAATTTGGAATGCCTCATTATTCATGTCTCAACATGAACACTTCTAATCACAAGGGAACCTTTTCCAATGCTCTCTGAGCAATCATAAAATAACATATAGATTATGTAATTTAAAGACTTACACTATCATACTTAAAATTATTGAAAACTAGCAAGTCCTGCAAGGTTTAAAAATAATAATAAAATACTGAATAATTACTGTTACGTTAGAACTAGCCAAGTCCTTTAAACTTTTAAACAGCATTCTCAGATAGCAGTAGAAAGGGTACAGTAAATCCAAAACAAACCCAGGTCTGAAAATCTCCTTCTCTAGCTTAGCTTAAGTTGATAATTCATTTGTTACCCAAATCAATAATTTTGTCTAAAAAGAGCATCTAGGACAGCTAGAACAAGAAGCTGGCCAAACAAAAGCAATTGCCTGATAAATGGTCAAATAAGCTTTGTTTTTACCAAATTATGTTTCTAGGATAAAATTCGCTTCTGAATAATCTGACATCTGTCATTTAACAATTGTCATTTCACCTAAATCCTAGTAAACAGTTACTTTCAGGTAATACAGAAAAATGACAAATATTCTAATTTTTTTAAAGCAAAATATATTTGTAAAGAGCACATTAAAATTTAAAAAGGATTTTCACATATTTAATATTTTGATGCACTGCATTCATAAGTATTTTGCCCACCCCTAAAACTACTGTGTAAAAGAAAATAGAGAGGCAGGTCCTTTTCTACCATATCATGGGTACAAGCTAGCTAATAAAATCAGGGTAGAATAGGTAAGCCATTTGCAAGTTCAAATACCCCATGCATACAAGATTATTTTCCCCCTTGTTTACTTTTACAGATACTGAGAACTTTAATTTTTAAAGAAATAACAGTCATGGACAAATCCAGCTCATAATTAAAAAAACAAAACAAAACACTGAAAGGGAAAGTTAGTCGTTAAATCAGCCTACTTGGACACCAGGCAAGCCTCTCTGGAAGCCCACGATACTGCCTTCTGGAACCATTTTATTGTCATAAATGTGAGTATTAACACAGCAGCTGTCTCATCTACAAAGATGGCTGTAGTCCTTTTGCCCCACCTCTGAGTGGACTGAATTGGACATAACACATATTTGCTACTCACTTTTCAATTTCCTCGTCTTCTGCTCAAGTGTCTGGCAAGTGTTCACTAATTCGGTATTTACAGTCTGGAGATTCAGTTGTTCCGAGATTGCTTCCTCTAATTCATGCAGCAAAGACTTCGCTTTGTCGCCGGCTGAGTGGGCTGCCGGATCTCGATCCTCAACCTGGACACGTACGGTTAATACTGGATTTTAGCAGGGTGGCCAGGAAAGAAAGCAATTGAGCCCTCACTGGTATCATGCACACGAAACCGAAAATGTGCTTTTCTTCTCAGGGAAGTGATAAGCCTCTAGCGAACTTCTGCAATTCTGTGTTTGCATGGGCTTTGTATGCCTGAGCTATTTCTACAGCAGTAAAAGTCCTGATATGTCAAGTTGCTTCTTTCTGCAAAGATGCCTCTTTCATCAGGAGGCTGTTGACACCACCTCCTTTACAACTCCCTGTACTTCCTCCGCTCACTGCTGGTCGCCAGGGACTGAACTTCGCAGTTCCTCTTCAGGTTCTTTTTTTCTTTTCTTTTCTGTTCCTCCTCCGTTTTTTACTTCATGGTCTCAAGGACATCTGAGGAAACTTCCCCTTGAATATAAAGTAGTCACAGGCTACCCTACCTGCTCCTCTCTGTCCTCCAGCCATTGGCTGGTTCCTTGGACCTTCTTCCTAACGACAGCTTCCTGGTTGACAGCATCTTCTTGCACTTGTTCAAGGGCTTCTCGTTGTTTCTGCCTGGAGTTAAAAAAAAAAAAAAAAAAGAGTCCAAACCACAAGCTGTCAGTGACATTTCAACTGAGAGTCACCCTGGGAAGTTGTGACAAATTCAAACTTAATGCACTTCCTCAGAAATCAGAGGGAAAAGTGAAAGTATTTACATACATATAAATGCTTAACAAATAGAGAATTTTAATCAAAGCACTCATATTGATCAGTTGGCCTGATACCCTCACTTTAGAGATAAGGGCATTTGGTCTCCTATTTTACACTGGGATATTCAGTTTCCCACAAGCTACATTCATCGTAGTAATTAGCATCAGGCACCAATTGCTTAGAGGATGGCACGGTAATGAGGTCACTGTGACAGGTGCGGTATTTACACATCATAGCTAGCTGTTTCAGAAAAAGAAAGGAAAGGGAAAGATAAAAGAAAAAAAAAGCAATAAAAGCTTTGGGTCATGACCGTGGCCTTTTCTCCTTGTCAATCATGCTAAATGGTGAGCCCAAGAAGGGCTGCCCCCAAGCATGGACGGAACACTCCATGTTAGTATTTCCACCACAGTCTTGTCTTTCCTGAAAACTTGACCCCCCTCCCTTTCTTCCTCATTCCAAATCTCTTAGTGTTGTTATGTTACCTCTCTTTTGGATACATTTCTAATCCTCCAAAATGTATTAAAATGCACCTGCTCTCAGCTGATGAGATTATTTAAACAATGCTAGGTATCAATATATCAATGACTATCTGGAAACAGCTTGATCTGAATAACAATGATATCCTTAGCTCAAAGGGATGATAAACTTTGGGAGCTTCAAAGCAAAGAGGAAGACATTGTCAGGTTTAGGCCTTTTGCATGCCTCTCAAACATTAACACAGTCAGAATCTCATCGTATATTGGCATAAATCTAGCCCTAAGTACAAGAAAAATCGCACGAGAGACAAGGATGGTGGCACAGAATGCTTACCATCATGGTAAACTAGCAAACAAAACTCTAAACAAAAATAAAAACTACCTAAACAATCTATTGAGCCTTGTTCAATACCTTATAGTCAGTTTCTTCTTGTTTTAAATTTTGTAAGAACATTTAACATGAAGTCTACCCCCTTAATACATTTTAAAGTGTATAATGTTGTTAATCGTAGGCACAATGTGGTATAGAAGATCCCTAGAACTTACTCGTCTTGCATAACTGAAACTTTATACCTCTTAAATTGCAGCTCTCCATTTCCCCCTCCTCTAGTCCCTGGAAACCACCATTCTCCTCTCTGCTTCTCTGAGTTTGACTATTCTAGATACCTCATAGAAGTGGTATCATGCCATATTTGTCCTTCTGTAACTGGTTAATTTCACTTAGCATAATATCCTCAAGATTTTTCCATGTTATCACATGCGACAAAATTTCCTTTTTAAGGCTGCATAATATTCCATTGCATATGTGAGTGTGTGTGTGTGTGTGTGTATATATATATATATATATATATATATGCGCGATATTTTCTCTATTCATTTACCACTGATAAAATGTAGGCTGTGTCTATATCGTGGCTATTGTGAATATGCTGTAATAAACTTGGGTGTGTAAATATCTCTTCAAGATTTTGCTTTGAATTCTTTTGCACATATATCCAGAAGCGGAATTGCTGGATAATATGGTTGTTCCATTTTTAATTTTTTGAGGAAATTCCATACTGTTTTCCATAGCAGTTGCACTGTATTAAATTCCCATCAACAGTGTACAGAGTTTTAATTATTTCTCTACATCTTTGCCAACACTTGGTATCTTTTTTTTTTTTTTAAAGATTTTATTTATTTGACAGAGAGAGAGAGAGACAGTGAGAGAAGGAACACAAGCAGGGGGAGTGAGAGAGGGAGAAACAGGCTTCCCACAGAGCAGGGAGCGCAATGCGGGGCTCAATCCGAGGACCCTGGGATCATGACCTGAGCAAAAGGCAGACGCTTCACGACTGAGCCACCCAGGCACCCCAACACTTGGTATCTTTTGGTGGTTATTTTTTTCCGTTTGGTTTTTAATAATAGCCTTCCCTAACAGGTGTGATTCATTCATCATTGTGAATGACTCATGGTGGGTTTTATTTGCATTTCCCTGACGATGAGTGATGTTGAGCATCTTTTCATATACCTATTGGTCAACTGTATGTCTTCTTTGGAAAAATATCTATTCAAGTCCTTTGCTATTTTTAAATTGGGTTATTTGGTTTTTTGTAACTCAGTTGTTGTAGTTCTTCTTGTATTTTGAAATTTAACCCCTTATTGGGTATATGGTTTGCAAATATTTTCTTTCATTCCATAATGTACCTGTTCTCTCTGTTAATTCCTTTGCTGTTCAAAAACTCTTAAGTCTGGTGTAAACCCACTTACCTAACTTTTCTTTTGTTGTTTGTGCTTTTGTGTCATAGCCAAGTCCATGGTCATGAAGAATTTCCCCCAAGTTTTCTTCTAGAGTTTCAGAGTTTTAGGTCTTGTATTTAAGTCTTTGATCCATTTTGAGTTGATTTTTGTATATGGTATATAACAAGGGTTCAACTTCATTCTTTTGCATAGGACTATCCAGCTTTCCCAACACAATTTGTTGAAAAGACTATCCTTTCTCCATGTGTATTCTTGGCACTCTGGTCAAAGATCAGTTGGCCATTTATGCATGGGTTTATTTCTGGGCACTCTATTCTGTTCCACTGTCCTTAGGCCACTACCATACTGTTTTAATTACTATAGCTTTGTAATATATTTTGAAATAAGGAAGTGTGCTACCTCCAGCTTTGTGTTTCTTTCTCAAGGTTGTTTTGGCTGTTCAGGATTCTTTGTGGTTCCCTGTGAATATTAGAATTATTTCTTTTTCTATTACTTTAAAAAAAATGCCAGTAAGGTTTTGATCAGTATTGCACTGAATCTGTAGGTGATTTTGGGTATCATTGACATTTTAACAATACTAAGTCTTCTAACCTATGAACACAAGATGTCTTCACTTATTTGTATCTTCTTTAATTTCTTTCAGCAATGTTTTATAGTTTTCAATGTACAAGTCTTCACCTCCTTAATTAAGTTCATTCCTATTTTACTCTTTCGGATGTTATTTTAAATCAGATTTTTTTCCAACTTTCTTTTTGGATAGTTGTTAGTGTACAGAAATGCATCTGATTTTTTTTTTTTTAAGATTTTATTTATGGGCACCTGGGTGGCTCAGTTGGTTAAGCGACTGCCTTCGGCTCAGGTCATGATCCTGGAGTCCCTGGATCGAGTCCCGCATCGGGCTCCCTGCTGAGCAGGGAGTCTGCTTCTCCCTCTGACCCTCCCCCCTCTCATGTGCTCTCTCTCTCTCATTCTGTCTCAAATAAATAAATAAAATCTTAAAAAAAAAAAAGATTTTATTTATTTATTTGAGAGAGAATGAGAGACAGAGAGCACGAGAGGGAAGAGGGCAGAGGGAGAAGCAGACCCCCCGCTGAGCAGGGAGCCCGATGCGGGACTCGATCCCGGGACTCCAGGATCATGACCTGAGCCGAAGGCAGTCGCTTAACCAACTGAGCCACCCAGGCGCCCAATGCATCTGATTTTTGTATGTTAATTACATATGCTGCAATTTTGCTGAATTTGTTTATTGGTTCTAACAACTTTTTGTGGAGTCTTTAGAGTTTTCTGCATATAAGATCACGTCATCTACAAATACAGATGATTTTATTTCTTCCTTTCCTTGCTTAATTGCTCTGGCTAGGACTTCTAGTACTATGTTGCTTAGAAGTGGTGAGAGTGGGCATGCTTGCCTTAGTTTTGATTTTAGAGGAAATACATTCAGTCTTTCATCACTGAGTATGATGTTAGCTGTGTGTTTTTCATAATGGCCTTTATTATGTTGAGGTAGTTTTTATTTCTAGTATTTTGAATATTTTATCATGAAAAAGTGTTAAATCTTGTCAAATGCTTTTCTTCATCAATTCAGGTGATCATGTGATATTTATCTTTCATTCTGTTAATGTAATATATCACATTAATTTGTGCATGCTGAACCATACTTGCATTGCAGGGATAAATCTCACATGGTACGATTTTTTCAATGCATGATTAAAGTTGGTTGCTAGTATTTTGTTGAGGATTTTTGCACCTATACCCATCAGGGATATTGACCTATAGTTTTCTTTGTAGTATCTTTGGTTTTGGTGTCAGGATAGTACCGACCTCATAAAATGAATTTGGAAGTGGTCCCTCCTTTATAATTTTTTGAAAGTTTCAAAAGTCTTCAATAATCTCCTACTATTAATCTTCCTTAGATGTTTAGCAGAATTCATCAGTGAAACCACCTGGTCCTGATCTTTTCTTTGTTGGGTTTTTGAATACTGCTTCAATCTCCTTACTATTTCTTGCTCTGTTCAGATTTTCTTTTTCCGATTCAGTCTTGGTAGGTTGTATGTTCCTAAATATTTATCTGTTTCTTCAAGATTATCCAGTTGTTGGTGTATGACTGCTCACAGTGGTCTTTTATGACCCTCACCCCAAACCCTCTCACTGTAGCATCGGTTATAATATTTCTTCTTTTGTTTCTGATCTTATCTGAATCTACTCCTTTTCTTAGTCTGTTTGTCAATTATATCTTTAAAAAAATTCAGACTTTCAGGGAAGATGGCAGAAGAGGAGGATCCTAGGCTCACCTTGTCCTACAGGTACTCCTAAATAACACACACATCAGTGTAAATAACCCAGAAAAATGACCCAAAGACTGGCAGAATAGACTCTCCACAGCTAAATGTAAAAGAAGAGGCCACAATGAAGAGGTTAGCAAGGGTGAAGACATGGTCAGGAACCAAATTGACTCACAGGACTGTCTATGGGAAGGAGGGATGCCATTGGCACAGAGAGGAAAGGAGCACACCCCACACCAGGCACCCCAGGCATGAGGGAGCCACACTGGGAAGATGAATTCCCATAACACTGGGCTTTGAAAACCACAGGGGCCTAATTTCACAAGTTTATAATCAGTGTAGCTTAACACCTTGAACTTTAAAAATGAGCAAGCTGAACTCTGGGAGAGCTGGAGGGCAATAGGAAATTGAGTCCCCACACTTATAGAGAGAGTACAACAAAGAGTCCCACTGAGATATAGCATAGCAACAGCAGTTTGGGAAAAAAAAAAAAAACCTGGGGTATACGAGAAGGAGATTTATTTACTAATCTCAGAGCAGGTGCTGGAGGGGCAGGGATCTTTGTAAGATTCTCCAAGAACAAAAGAGCTGGTGGGCACCATTTTCCTCTCCTACCCCTTGCCCTAGTCTAGACACACAGGCACCTGCAGGAACAGCACAGAGCAAACACCCTCTGCCTAGTTTGATAACAGTGCACCCCAACATGCATTCTCCTGCAGATGCTCTCCCTCCATCCTGGACTAGGCAGGAGTTTTCACGCACCCTCCCACAGCAGACCAGCACAGACCTTGCTGGCAGCACAGCCCACTCCTCCATGCTCCCACAGACCTGTCCCCCCAAAATGTCCGTGGCAGGAGTCTCTTCAAAGCAGTGCCACAAGCCTGGCTGTGTGCAAGCAGACCTGACAGGGGCCAACACTCTCCAAACGGACTCCTTCCCTGGGGAGAGGGAAAGATAACCACACACACCAGTCTGACTGTAGCCCTGGCAATGGATTGGGGGTGGATATCTGGTCTGACTGCAGTCCCCGCCCACCAATGAAGGCTTCTCATTTGACAACAAAGGGAGAACACCCTGAGGTTTGGTGCTACTGCAGCTCTGGCAAACACCTGGTCTGACTCAACTCAAGGTCAAGGTGGCCCCAGACTAGCCCACTAACACAAGGACCAAACTCTGTCCACAACAGGCAAGGGGAGCCACTGCAGATGACTGGACTGAAGGCAAATGTGGCTCAGCCACAACAGCAGCGTACACACAACACACATAGGAGACACCCTTGAAGGACCAGGTTTTGGTGAAGAGGGAATATGGCACAAAAGAGCTCCATAGGACCTCTTCTTCATAAGGCCACTCATTTCAAGAGCAGGAGACATAGCTGACTTTCCTGACATATAGAAACAGACCACAGAGAGTTAGACAAAATGAGGAGACAGAGGAATATGTCCCAAATGAAAGAACAAGTCAAAAATCACAGCAAGGGGGTGCCTGAGTGGCTCAGTTGGTTGGGTGTCTGCCTTTGGCTCAGGTTGTGATCTCAGGGTCCTGGGATCAAGCCCTGCATCCTTCTCCCTCTGCCTCTGCTTCCCCCCCCACTTGTGCTCATGTGTGCACACACACGCACTTTCTCTCTCTCTCTAATAAATAAAAAAAAAATTAAAAATCACAGCAAGAGAGCTAAACAAAACAGAGATAAGTAATATGCCTATTAGAAAGCTTAAAGTAATGGTAATAAAGATAATAAATGGACTGGAAAAAGACTGGAGGATATCAGTGAGATCCTCAACAAAGAGATAGAAAATATAAAAAAGAACCAATCAGAGATGCGTAACTCATAACTAAAATTTTAAATACAGTAGAGGAAGGAGCATGGATCAGTGACCTGGAGGACAGAGTAGTGGAAAGCAATCTAGCTGAACAGGAGAAACAAATTAAATAGCAATAAATTAAAACAGATTAAGGGAAATCAATGACATGATCAAGCATAACAACATTCATATTATAGGGATCCCAGAAGGAAAAGAGAGAGCAAAGGGGGAAGAAATATGTATTTAAAGAAATAATAGCTGAAAACTTCCTGAATCTGGGGAAGAAAACACAAATCTAGATCCACAAGGCACAGGAAGTCCCAAACAAAATCAACCCAAGCTGATCCACACCAAGACACATAGTAATTAATGTGGCAAAAAGTAGTGATAAATAGAGAATTTTCAAAACAGCAAAAGAAAACAGTTGCATACAAGGGAAACCCCATAAGGCTATCAGCTGATGTTTGAACAGAAATTTTGCAGGCCAGAGGGTTTAGAATGATATATTCAAAGTGCTGAAAGAAAAAAACTGCAACCAAGAATGCTCTATCCAGCAAAGCTATCACTCAGAATAGAAGGAGAGATAAAGATTTCCCAGGGGAAAAAAAAAAAGTTAAAGGAATTTATCACCACTAAACCAGCCTTACAAGAAATGTTAGAGGGGACTCTTTGAGTGGAAAAGAATGACCATAAGCAGGGGTAAGAAAAGTAGGATGCACTAAAGTACTAAAATTAGGTATATCCATAAAAATCAGTCAAGGATTCACACACACACATGCACACACACACACACACGGTGTAAAGTATGACACCTTATACCTAAATTCTAGGGGGAGAGGAGTAAAAATTTAGTACTTTTAGAATGGGTTCAAACTTATAGATAAACCTAATGGGAACCACAAATCAAAAGCTGGTAATAGATATACAAAAAAATAAAGAGAAAGGAATCAGAGTATATCACTAAAGAAAGCCAGCAAACCATGATAAAAGAGAGCAAGAGAAGAAAGGAACAGAGAAGAACTACAAAAACAACCATAAAACAAGTAAAAAAATGGCAATAAATATATAACTATCAATAATTACTTTGAATGTAAATGGAATAAGGCTCCAATCAAAAGATGTAGGGAGACAGAATGGATAGAAAATAAGACCCATCTATATGTTGCCTATAGGGGACTCATTTCAGACCTAAAGACACATGCAGACTGAAAGTGAATTGATGGAAAAGCATTTATCATGCAAATGGAAGTAAAAGAAAACCGGAGGAGCAATACTTAGATCAGATAAAATGGACTATTTTTTTTTTAAGATTTTATTTCTTTAAAAGAGAAAGAGCATGAGCAGGGCGAAGGGAGAGGGAGAGGGAGAGGGAGAAGCAGACTCCTGACTGAGCAGGGAGCCTGACACAGGACTCCCAGACCTCTGGGATCATGACCTGAGCTGAAGGCAGTCACTTAACCAACTGAGCCACCCAGGCACCCCAGACAAAATGGACTTTAAAACAAAGACTGTAACAAGAGACAAATACACTATGTAATCATAAAGGGAACAATTCAACAAGAAGATATAACAATTATAAATATTTATGCACCCAACTTGGGAGCACCCAAATACATAAAGCAAATTAAAAAACATAAAGAAAATAATAGAAAACAATAATAGTAAGAGACTTTAACATTTCACTTACATGAAAGGATAGATCATCCAAACAGAAAATCAATAAGGAAAAATGGCTTTGAGTGACATTGGACCAGATGGATCTAACAGATATATTCAGAACATTCCATCCTAAAACAGTGGAATACACATTCAAGTGCACATAGAACATTGTCCAGAATAGGTCACATATTAGGCCACAAAACAAGTCTCAATAAATTAAAAAAAACCTGAAATCATACTGTACATCTTTTCCGACCAAGCATTATGAAACTAGAAATCAATGACAAGAAAAAATCTGGAAAGAACACAAATATATGGAAGTTAAATAACATGATATAAACAATGAGTGGGTCAACAAAGAGGAAATAAAAAATATGTGGAGACAAATGACAATGTAAACTAATGGTCCAAAATTTTTGGGATACAGCAAAAGCTGTTCTAAGAGAGAAGTGTATAGAATACAGACCTACCTCAAGGAGCAAGAAAAATCACAACTTCGCCATACACCTAAAGGAGCTAGAAAAAGAAGAACAAATCCCAAAACCAGTAGAATAAAGCAGTAATAAAGATTACAGCAAAAATAAATGAAATAGGAACTAAAAAAAAAAACCAAAAACAAACAACAGAACGGATGGATGAAACCTGGAGCTGGTTCCTTAGAAAGATCAACAAAATTGATAAGCCTTTAGCCAGACTCATCAAAAAGAGAGAAAGAGGACTCAAACACACAAAATGAGAATTGAAAAAAGAGAAATAACACAGAAATATAAAGGATTGTAGGAGAATATTATGAAAAATTATATGCTAACAAATTGGACAAACTAAAAGAAATGGGTAAATTCCTAGAAACATAAAACCTCCCAAAACTGAATCAGAAAGAAATAGAAAATTTGAACATACCAGTTACCAGCAGTGCAATGGCATCTATAATAATAATAATAATAATAATAATAATAATAATAATAATAATAATAA